>NC_134700.1:252448538-252689098 GCF_043290135.1 Rhipicephalus microplus | reverse complement strand
AGTCCTCGTCGCCGCCACAGTGCCGCGAAATCTTGAACTGTTATGATTACAATTATAAACTTACATATACACACATACACCCCCATACATATGCGCATATGCATAAGTACATATACACATATAAATGCATATGTATATATTATAGTGCTTTGATTGCTGCAAGTGTACCCGGACTTTCATTTATGCCTTTTTCGAGGGTGTTAAATCGGTGTATGAGGTATGATTCACGTTGTTCACGTTCCCGGTTTGATTTAAATCCTGTTTCTAAAAGTGTGACTGACAATTTGTCGAAGGAGTGGCCGGGAAGGTTAAGGTGTTTTGATAGAGGTAGATTCGGCGCTGATTTCGCGTGGGCTCTGTGATTATTGAAACGAATCCTAAAGGGTGTTTCCGTTTGTCCGATGTATTGCATGCCGCACACGTTGCATTCAAGTAGATATACCACATTAGGGGAATCGCATGTTAGATTTCCTCGTATGTTAATTGAAAAGTTGGATTGTGTGCTGCTTGCCTTGCTTGTATCTCGCATCGCTTTGCATACAAAACATCGAGGCTTCAGACAAGGTCGGCATGAACTGTCGGAAGTTGAAGTATTGATTTGGGAGTTTACAAGTGTGTCTTTGAGGTTGCGTGTTCGTCGGTAAACGACGCCAGGAGCCGATGGGAATGCACGTTTTAGACGTTCACTTTGTTCCAGTATGTTGTAATGTCGTTTAAGGATTTTGTTAACGTTGGGGAAATTCGTGCTGTATGTTAAACATAGGTGTGTCTGTTGCAGGTTGTGTTGTGGTGGCCGCTTCATCAGAAGGTCATCACGCTGAAGTTTTCTAGCTTTTTGAATAGCGTCATCAATTACATGTGGAGGATATTTCTGTTTTTCGAGCACGAGTTTAAGCTTTTGTGAGCTCGCGTGGAAGTCAGTGTCTTTTGAGCAAATTCGCTTAAAACGGTGGGCCTGGCCGTATGGAATGCTGTTTTTACAATGGCGTGGATGATCACTTTGGTAATGGAGGTACTGTTGTCGATCTGTTGGTTTGCGGTAGAGGGTTGTGGAAAGTTTATCATCTTCTATTATTATGGTAACGTCAAGGAAATTTACGGTTACTTGTGAGTAGGTGTGTGTGAAGTGTATGTTTGGATGCACAGTATTGTAAGTATCGATAAAGTTTAGCAGTTCATCCTCGCTGTGAGTCCAAATAAGAAAAATATCGTCAATGTACCGCCTGTATAGGAGTGGTTTCAAGGGAGTTTGGGACAAAAATTCGGTTTCTAGTTCTCCCATAAAAATGTTAGCATAGTTTGGTGCGAGTTTGGTACCCATGGCGGTGCCGCTGATTTGTCGAAAGTACTCTTGGTTGAACTCGAATGAGTTCAGTTCTAATACAAGTCTTGTGAGGCTTGCGATGGCAGAGAAATCTGGGGTGTCAGGTTGTCTATGGTTTGTGTATGTGTTTTTTAATGCCGCTATGCCATCATCGTGGGGAATATTTGTATAAAGTGAAGACACATCAAGGGTAACTAAGTATGAGTGTTTCGGAATGCGCAGGTCTGCAATATCTCGAAGAAAATGTGAGGTGTCTTTTACGTACGACCCGAGAGTGCACGGAATGTGGCCTATTAATTTGTCTACGTACCCTGATATGGGCTCGGTTACTGTGCCTATACCTGAAATGATTGGTCGGCCTGGATTACCGGGTTTATGAATTTTTGGGAGTATGTAGAAGCGCCCTGGACGAGGGTGTACTGGCCGCATTAATTTGTGCTCACTGCGTGTTATTCTTCCCTCGTCCAACAGCTTCTTCAGTTCTGTTGCTACAATACGCGTGTATTTCTCTGTCGGGTCCCCTGGGAGGCGTTCGTAGAATTTTAAGTCGTTTAGTTGACGGTATGCTTCTTGTAGGTAGTCGGTTGTATTTAGGACTACAATTGCCCCTCCTTTGTCAGCGGGCTTTATTATTATATCAGTCCTAGATGTTAGGTTTTGCATACTCTTTTTCTCGGATTTTGTCATGTTTTCCCGCTTTCCCTTCTGTCTGTGATACTCCTGTAATATATCTTTCTGGACCGCGTTAATATATAAGTCCAGACACTTGTCTCGATGACTATTTGGTGTCCAATCGCTTGTTTGGTGGCGGGGAGTCTTTGGAATGTTAGACGGCTTGTCCAAGAAATATTCGTGCAGCCTCAATTTTCTAGCGAAGTTGTCGAGGTCTCGGAGTAAGTGAAACTCATCGAAAGATTTTCTAGTTGGGCAGAAGTTTAGTCCTTTAGATAATAGTTTTACTTCATCAGTTGACAAACTCGTGTCTGATAGGTTTATAATCGCAGCGTCGTAGTGAGTGTTGATAGGTGTTTTCTTGTTTGTGCCGTGAGTTTCCTCGTGGGTGAATGTGTTGTAGTCATACAGTGTAGCGTCTGGTAGTGTGGGGTTGGAAACATTGTCTCTTTTAAGTTTCTGTATTTTAGTTTTCTTGACCTCTTGGTATTTATTCTGTTCGAACTCTGTTAGTAGGGTGATTTCCTCGTTTGATAAGTGGTTGTTGTCGCGCAGAATGGCGTTGGTCATGTTGGTCAGTTTCTTTACTTGTTTTTCACTGTGGTTGATTGCAATTTCTGTTAGCTTGAGTGATGCTTCTAGAAGGACGTTTTGCCATGCGGCCTGGTTGTTTTCGTCGAGATTTGTGGCGGCAGGGGTGATGGAGAGTGTCATTCCTTTGGGGGCTATTCTAGCATTTAGGTATACTTGCAGCGTCGATCTATGCATTGCATGTCTGATTCGTTTATCCGTGAGTTTTCTTACTTTAAGAAAAGTGGCACTGTAACCGGAGAGCAGAGAGCTGGACTTACAGATTGGAAGTCAGTCTTCTTTTGGGCGCGGGGACGGCACTGCAGAAGTCCGCAGGTTGTAGGTGTGTTGTGTAGGCCTTCGTCGTTGAAAGGATGATCCGGGCGTCGAGCTGCTGGCAGGCGTTGAGCTCCGAGCGAGCGTTGAGGGCAGGATGTCCGTGTTGCTCGATGTTTCTTTGGGTGGGGTCGGCAATAGAGCAACACGCCTCTGTTGGTCGGCAGGTTTCACCTCTTGGGAAGGTGCGGTACTGCTGTCGATGACGGTGGGCTGTATCGGGCGTCGAGGTGTTATACTTTCAACGATCGTTGGGAACTCTGTCGTGGTGTCAGAGGTCTGCAGTGCTCCGGGAACGTGTTGGTGACTTCTGGTTCCCTGGTGATATTCTTCTGTTCGCATTTGGATGGGAGTGGTAGGTTGGGATGACCACCCCGCGGCAGGCTCGAGGTTCCCGCGATATATTGCCCCTTTCAGCGTTTGAGCAATGAGTGCTACCCCCATGAAGCTCGGATGTAGTCCGTCCGCAGCAAGGAAACGTCTGGCTGGCAGTTGGTCGAATTCATAGTCGATGTATGACACCTTGCCCGGTTTCCGGCAGTACGTCTTGATTGTCTCATTAAAGTGACGAGCTTCCCTGTTGAAGCGGTGGACGAATTTCTCGTTGGAACGTTGTAGGCAGGATTTCCTTGACGTTACCATAATAATAGAAGATGATAAACTTTCCACAACCCTCTACCGCAAACCAACAGATCGACAACAGTACCTCCATTACCAAAGTGATCATCCACGCCATTGTAAAAACAGCATTCCATACGGCCAGGCCCACCGTTTTAAGCGAATTTGCTCAAAAGACACTGACTTCCACGCGAGCTCACAAAAGCTTAAACTCGTGCTCGAAAAACAGAAATATCCTCCACATGTAATTGATGACGCTATTCAAAAAGCTAGAAAACTTCAGCGTGATGACCTTCTGATGAAGCGGCCACCACAACACAACCTGCAACAGACACACCTATGTTTAACATACAGCACGAATTTCCCCAACGTTAACAAAATCCTTAAACGACATTACAACATACTGGAACAAAGTGAACGTCTAAAACGTGCATTCCCATCGGCTCCTGGCGTCGTTTACCGACGAACACGCAACCTCAAAGACACACTTGTAAACTCCCAAATCAATACTTCAACTTCCGACAGTTCATGCCGACCTTGTCTGAAGCCTCGATGTTTTGTATGCAAAGCGATGCGAGATACAAGCAAGGCAAGCAGCACACAATCCAACTTTTCAATTAACATACGAGGAAATCTAACATGCGATTCCCCTAATGTGGTATATCTACTTGAATGCAACGTGTGCGGCATGCAATACATCGGACAAACGGAAACACCCTTTAGGATTCGTTTCAATAATCACAGAGCCCACGCGAAATCAGCGCCGAATCTACCTCTATCAAAACACCTTAACCTTCCCGGCCACTCCTTCGACAAATTGTCAGTCACACTTTTAGAAACAGGATTTAAATCAAACCGGGAACGTGAACAACGTGAATCATACCTCATACACCGATTTAACACCCTCGAAAAAGGCATAAATGAAAGTCCGGGTACACTTGCAGCAATCAAAGCACTATAATATATACATATGCATTTATATGTGTATATGTACTTATGCATATGCGCATATGTATGGGGGTGTATGTGTGTATATGTAAGTTTATAATTGTAATCATAACAGTTCAAGATTTCGCGGCACTGTGGCGGCGACGAGGACTGGACAACTACAAATATCTTTGCGTGTTTCAGTGAACCACTGTCGTCTATTTCTATTTCTCTGAATAACCGAACAATAGTTGTAAGCCCGACTTGTCGAAGGGTCACCGCATGCACAACTAAAAGCCCCGAACGTGGATTCCCAGAACAAAATGCAATCACTTCAAACGCCCCTTCTCGCCTTTTGGCAACCCTTCCCCGATTTTGGCAACAAAGCCCGACATCCACATACACAACTAAACGCCCCGAACGCGGTTTCCCAGTACAAAATAGCAATCACTTCAAACGTCCTTTCTCGCAGTTTGGAAACCCTTCCCGCATTTCGACAACAAAGCCCGACATATAGAAGGGCCACCCCATACACAATTAAAACCCCCAAACGCGGATTCGCAGAGCAAAATAGCATTCAAAACGACAGACAGCGCCTTAAGAAACATTTTCTCCCGCGCCGACTTCCTGGAGCCTCGGAACGCTGTCCCCGACGCCGAATTAGTGACGGTCTTTAAAAAATAAAAAATAAAAAATAATAATAAAAAAAGCATTTTTCGCGACACGCAAGCCCTTACCTTAGCCAGGCCCCGTCTACAATAAAGGGACCGCCACCAAACTGCACTGAACGCAATACTAAGAAAATACACACTGACGACGCCACTCGCGAAGCACAGTGGAACCTGGAACTTTCTGGATATCCTTTCCTCTCTCGTTTTTCAAACTCTTTCTTTCTTTCTGTTTTTTTTTCGTTCCTTCCCTCTCATTTTTTACCCAAAATACTATAAATGTGAGCGCAAACAGAATGTACCATGACTCCTGATGAAGGCCAGACTCTGGCCGAAACTGTCGAATTAAACACTTCCGTTGTTACCGTTCTCTTGGAGGATCTACTTGACTTATTGCAACGCTACGGCCATTTTCGCCACCATGCCTGCCTACTCCAGACCGGCCACCGGCGCACCTCCAGCGGAAAAAGTATCACGGAAATTTCCTAAACATGCACCAAGTACAGCTATCATTGGAAATTCACAAACGAGATACCTTCATCGACACTTCAACCCCTACGACAAGTCAACACCGGCATTCATAACGATCCGCGGAGCATCCACTTTCGATATTGAAGATGAGCTGGCAAATGTGCCACGCTCAGTAACCACGCTCGTTTTCCACGTGGGGACGAGCGAATTGGAACTGTACGGGCCGGATGAGTCCCTTCGCCGCCTTCGCCGCCTGGTAAATAACACTCTTCAAAGACGCCCGGAACTTGACAGACTAATTGTCTCATGTGTGCCACCACGATCCACCAACAGGCGCCTACAACGTTCCAACGAGAAATTCGTCCACCGCTTCAACAGGGAAGCTCGTCACTTTAATGAGACAATCAAGACGTACTGCCGGAAACCGGGCAAGGTGTCATACATCGACTATGAATTCGACCAACTGCCAGCCAGACGTTTCCTTGCTGCGGACGGACTACATCCGAGCTTCATGGGGGTAGCACTCATTGCTCAAACGCTGAAAGGGGCAATATATCGCGGGAACCTCGAGCCTGCCGCGGGGTGGTCATCCCAACCTACCACTCCCATCCAAATGCGAACAGAAGAATATCACCAGGGAACCAGAAGTCACCAACACGTTCCCGGAGCACTGCAGACCTCTGACACCACGACAGAGTTCCCAACGATCGTTGAAAGTATAACACCTCGACGCCCGATACAGCCCACCGTCATCGACAGCAGTACCGCACCTTCCCAAGAGGTGAAACCTGCCGACCAACAGAGGCGTGTTGCTCTATTGCCGACCCCACCCAAAGAAACATCGAGCAACACGGACATCCTGCCCTCAACGCTCGCTCGGAGCTCAACGCCTGCCAGCAGCTCGACGCCCGGATCATCCTTTCAACGACGAAGGCCTACACAACACACCTACAACCTGCGGACTTCTGCAGTGCCGTCCCCGCGCCCAAAAGAAGACTGACTTCCAATCTGTAAGTCCAGCTCTCTGCTCTCCGGTTACAGTGCCACTTTTCTTAAAGTAAGAAAACTCACGGATAAACGAATCAGACATGCAATGCATAGATCGACGCTGCAAGTATACCTAAATGCTAGAATAGCCCCCAAAGGAATGACACTCTCCATCACCCCTGCCGCCACAAATCTCGACGAAAACAACCAGGCCGCATGGCAAAACGTCCTTCTAGAAGCATCACTCAAGCTAACAGAAATTGCAATCAACCACAGTGAAAAACAAGTAAAGAAACTGACCAACATGACCAACGCCATTCTGCGCGACAACAACCACTTATCAAACGAGGAAATCACCCTACTAACAGAGTTCGAACAGAATAAATACCAAGAGGTCAAGAAAACTAAAATACAGAAACTTAAAAGAGACAATGTTTCCAACCCCACACTACCAGACGCTACACTGTATGACTACAACACATTCACCCACGAGGAAACTCACGGCACAAACAAGAAAACACCTATCAACACTCACTACGACGCTGCGATTATAAACCTATCAGACACGAGTTTGTCAACTGATGAAGTAAAACTATTATCTAAAGGACTAAACTTCTGCCCAACTAGAAAATCTTTCGATGAGTTTCACTTACTCCGAGACCTCGACAACTTCGCTAGAAAATTGAGGCTGCACGAATATTTCTTGGACAAGCCGTCTAACATTCCAAAGACTCCCCGCCACCAAACAAGCGATTGGACACCAAATAGTCATCGAGACAAGTGTCTGGACTTATATATTAACGCGGTCCAGAAAGATATATTACAGGAGTATCACAGACAGAAGGGAAAGCGGGAAAACATGACAAAATCCGAGAAAAAGAGTATGCAAAACCTAACATCTAGGACTGATATAATAATAAAGCCCGCTGACAAAGGAGGGGCAATTGTAGTCCTAAATACAACCGACTACCTACAAGAAGCATACCGTCAACTAAACGACTTAAAATTCTACGAACGCCTCCCAGGGGACCCGACAGAGAAATACACGCGTATTGTAGCAACAGAACTGAAGAAGCTGTTGGACGAGGGAAGAATAACACGCAGTGAGCACAAATTAATGCGGCCAGTACACCCTCGTCCAGGGCGCTTCTACATACTCCCAAAAATTCATAAACCCGGTAATCCAGGCCGACCAATCATTTCAGGTATAGGCACAGTAACCGAGCCCATATCAGGGTACGTAGACAAATTAATAGGCCACATTCCGTGCACTCTCGGGTCGTACGTAAAAGACACCTCACATTTTCTTCGAGATATTGCAGACCTGCGCATTCCGAAACACTCATACTTAGTTACCCTTGATGTGTCTTCACTTTATACAAATATTCCCCACGATGATGGCATAGCGGCATTAAAAAACACATACACAAACCATAGACAACCTGACACCCCAGATTTCTCTGCCATCGCAAGCCTCACAAGACTTGTATTAGAACTGAACTCATTCGAGTTCAACCAAGAGTACTTTCGACAAATCAGCGGCACCGCCATGGGTACCAAACTCGCACCAAACTATGCTAACATTTTTATGGGAGAACTAGAAACCGAATTTTTGTCCCAAACTCCCTTGAAACCACTCCTATACAGGCGGTACATTGACGATATTTTTCTTATTTGGACTCACAGCGAGGATGAACTGCTAAACTTTATCGATACTTACAATACTGTGCATCCAAACATACACTTCACACACACCTACTCACAAGTAACCGTAAATTTCCTTGACGTTACCATAATAATAGAAGATGATAAACTTTCCACAACCCTCTACCGCAAACCAACAGATCGACAACAGTACCTCCATTACCAAAGTGATCATCCACGCCATTGTAAAAACAGCATTCCATACGGCCAGGCCCACCGTTTTAAGCGAATTTGCTCAAAAGACACTGACTTCCACGCGAGCTCACAAAAGCTTAAACTCGTGCTCGAAAAACAGAAATATCCTCCACATGTAATTGATGACGCTATTCAAAAAGCTAGAAAACTTCAGCGTGATGACCTTCTGATGAAGCGGCCACCACAACACAACCTGCAACAGACACACCTATGTTTAACATACAGCACGAATTTCCCCAACGTTAACAAAATCCTTAAACGACATTACAACATACTGGAACAAAGTGAACGTCTAAAACGTGCATTCCCATCGGCTCCTGGCGTCGTTTACCAACGAACACGCAACCTCAAAGACACACTTGTAAACTCCCAAATCAATACTTCAACTTCCGACAGTTCATGCCGACCTTGTCTGAAGCCTCGATGTTTTGTATGCAAAGCGATGCGAGATACAAGCAAGGCAAGCAGCACACAATCCAACTTTTCAATTAACATACGAGGAAATCTAACATGCGATTCCCCTAATGTGGTATATCTACTTGAATGCAACGTGTGCGGCATGCAATACATCGGACAAACGGAAACACCCTTTAGGATTCGTTTCAATAATCACAGAGCCCACGCGAAATCAGCGCCGAATCTACCTCTATCAAAACACCTTAACCTTCCCGGCCACTCCTTCGACAAATTGTCAGTCACACTTTTAGAAACAGGATTTAAATCAAACCGGGAACGTGAACAACGTGAATCATACCTCATACACCGATTTAACACCCTCGAAAAAGGCATAAATGAAAGTCCGGGTACACTTGCAGCAATCAAAGCACTATAATATATACATATGCATTTATATGTGTATATGTACTTATGCATATGCGCATATGTATGGGGGTGTATGTGTGTATATGTAAGTTTATAATTGTAATCATAACAGTTCAAGATTTCGCGGCACTGTGGCGGCGACGAGGACTGGACAACTACAAATATCTTTGCGTGTTTCAGTGAACCACTGTCGTCTATTTCTATTTCTCTGAATAACCGAACAATAGTTGTAAGCCCGACTTGTCGAAGGGTCACCGCATGCACAACTAAAAGCCCCGAACGTGGATTCCCAGAACAAAATGCAATCACTTCAAACGCCCCTTCTCGCCTTTTGGCAACCCTTCCCCGATTTTGGCAACAAAGCCCGACATCCACATACACAACTAAACGCCCCGAACGCGGTTTCCCAGTACAAAATAGCAATCACTTCAAACGTCCTTTCTCGCAGTTTGGAAACCCTTCCCGCATTTCGACAACAAAGCCCGACATATAGAAGGGCCACCCCATACACAATTAAAACCCCCAAACGCGGATTCGCAGAGCAAAATAGCATTCAAAACGACAGACAGCGCCTTAAGAAACATTTTCTCCCGCGCCGACTTCCTGGAGCCTCGGAACGCTGTCCCCGACGCCGAATTAGTGACGGTCTTTAAAAAATAAAAAATAAAAAATAATAATAAAAAAAGCATTTTTCGCGACACGCAAGCCCTTACCTTAGCCAGGCCCCGTCTACAATAAAGGGACCGCCACCAAACTGCACTGAACGCAATACTAAGAAAATACACACTGACGACGCCACTCGCGAAGCACAGTGGAACCTGGAACTTTCTGGATATCCTTTCCTCTCTCGTTTTTCAAACTCTTTCTTTCTTTCTGTTTTTTTTTCGTTCCTTCCCTCTCATTTTTTACCCAAAATACTATAAATGTGAGCGCAAACAGAATGTACCATGACTCCTGATGAAGGCCAGACTCTGGCCGAAACTGTCGAATTAAACACTTCCGTTGTTACCGTTCTCTTGGAGGATCTACTTGACTTATTGCAACGCTACGGCCATTTTCGCCACCATGCCTGCCTACTCCAGACCGGCCACCGGCGCACCTCCAGCGGAAAAAGTATCACGGAAATTTCCTAAACATGCACCAAGTACAGCTATCATTGGAAATTCACAAACGAGATACCTTCATCGACACTTCAACCCCTACGACAAGTCAACACCGGCATTCATAACGATCCGCGGAGCATCCACTTTCGATATTGAAGATGAGCTGGCAAATGTGCCACGCTCAGTAACCACGCTCGTTTTCCACGTGGGGACGAGCGAATTGGAACTGTACGGGCCGGATGAGTCCCTTCGCCGCCTTCGCCGCCTGGTAAATAACACTCTTCAAAGACGCCCGGAACTTGACAGACTAATTGTCTCATGTGTGCCACCACGATCCACCAACAGGCGCCTACAACGTTCCAACGAGAAATTCGTCCACCGCTTCAACAGGGAAGCTCGTCACTTTAATGAGACAATCAAGACGTACTGCCGGAAACCGGGCAAGGTGTCATACATCGACTATGAATTCGACCAACTGCCAGCCAGACGTTTCCTTGCTGCGGACGGACTACATCCGAGCTTCATGGGGGTAGCACTCATTGCTCAAACGCTGAAAGGGGCAATATATCGCGGGAACCTCGAGCCTGCCGCGGGGTGGTCATCCCAACCTACCACTCCCATCCAAATGCGAACAGAAGAATATCACCAGGGAACCAGAAGTCACCAACACGTTCCCGGAGCACTGCAGACCTCTGACACCACGACAGAGTTCCCAACGATCGTTGAAAGTATAACACCTCGACGCCCGATACAGCCCACCGTCATCGACAGCAGTACCGCACCTTCCCAAGAGGTGAAACCTGCCGACCAACAGAGGCGTGTTGCTCTATTGCCGACCCCACCCAAAGAAACATCGAGCAACACGGACATCCTGCCCTCAACGCTCGCTCGGAGCTCAACGCCTGCCAGCAGCTCGACGCCCGGATCATCCTTTCAACGACGAAGGCCTACACAACACACCTACAACCTGCGGACTTCTGCAGTGCCGTCCCCGCGCCCAAAAGAAGACTGACTTCCAATCTGTAAGTCCAGCTCTCTGCTCTCCGGTTACAGTGCCACTTTTCTTAAAGTAAGAAAACTCACGGATAAACGAATCAGACATGCAATGCATAGATCGACGCTGCAAGTATACCTAAATGCTAGAATAGCCCCCAAAGGAATGACACTCTCCATCACCCCTGCCGCCACAAATCTCGACGAAAACAACCAGGCCGCATGGCAAAACGTCCTTCTAGAAGCATCACTCAAGCTAACAGAAATTGCAATCAACCACAGTGAAAAACAAGTAAAGAAACTGACCAACATGACCAACGCCATTCTGCGCGACAACAACCACTTATCAAACGAGGAAATCACCCTACTAACAGAGTTCGAACAGAATAAATACCAAGAGGTCAAGAAAACTAAAATACAGAAACTTAAAAGAGACAATGTTTCCAACCCCACACTACCAGACGCTACACTGTATGACTACAACACATTCACCCACGAGGAAACTCACGGCACAAACAAGAAAACACCTATCAACACTCACTACGACGCTGCGATTATAAACCTATCAGACACGAGTTTGTCAACTGATGAAGTAAAACTATTATCTAAAGGACTAAACTTCTGCCCAACTAGAAAATCTTTCGATGAGTTTCACTTACTCCGAGACCTCGACAACTTCGCTAGAAAATTGAGGCTGCACGAATATTTCTTGGACAAGCCGTCTAACATTCCAAAGACTCCCCGCCACCAAACAAGCGATTGGACACCAAATAGTCATCGAGACAAGTGTCTGGACTTATATATTAACGCGGTCCAGAAAGATATATTACAGGAGTATCACAGACAGAAGGGAAAGCGGGAAAACATGACAAAATCCGAGAAAAAGAGTATGCAAAACCTAACATCTAGGACTGATATAATAATAAAGCCCGCTGACAAAGGAGGGGCAATTGTAGTCCTAAATACAACCGACTACCTACAAGAAGCATACCGTCAACTAAACGACTTAAAATTCTACGAACGCCTCCCAGGGGACCCGACAGAGAAATACACGCGTATTGTAGCAACAGAACTGAAGAAGCTGTTGGACGAGGGAAGAATAACACGCAGTGAGCACAAATTAATGCGGCCAGTACACCCTCGTCCAGGGCGCTTCTACATACTCCCAAAAATTCATAAACCCGGTAATCCAGGCCGACCAATCATTTCAGGTATAGGCACAGTAACCGAGCCCATATCAGGGTACGTAGACAAATTAATAGGCCACATTCCGTGCACTCTCGGGTCGTACGTAAAAGACACCTCACATTTTCTTCGAGATATTGCAGACCTGCGCATTCCGAAACACTCATACTTAGTTACCCTTGATGTGTCTTCACTTTATACAAATATTCCCCACGATGATGGCATAGCGGCATTAAAAAACACATACACAAACCATAGACAACCTGACACCCCAGATTTCTCTGCCATCGCAAGCCTCACAAGACTTGTATTAGAACTGAACTCATTCGAGTTCAACCAAGAGTACTTTCGACAAATCAGCGGCACCGCCATGGGTACCAAACTCGCACCAAACTATGCTAACATTTTTATGGGAGAACTAGAAACCGAATTTTTGTCCCAAACTCCCTTGAAACCACTCCTATACAGGCGGTACATTGACGATATTTTTCTTATTTGGACTCACAGCGAGGATGAACTGCTAAACTTTATCGATACTTACAATACTGTGCATCCAAACATACACTTCACACACACCTACTCACAAGTAACCGTAAATTTCCTTGACGTTACCATAATAATAGAAGATGATAAACTTTCCACAACCCTCTACCGCAAACCAACAGATCGACAACAGTACCTCCATTACCAAAGTGATCATCCACGCCATTGTAAAAACAGCATTCCATACGGCCAGGCCCACCGTTTTAAGCGAATTTGCTCAAAAGACACTGACTTCCACGCGAGCTCACAAAAGCTTAAACTCGTGCTCGAAAAACAGAAATATCCTCCACATGTAATTGATGACGCTATTCAAAAAGCTAGAAAACTTCAGCGTGATGACCTTCTGATGAAGCGGCCACCACAACACAACCTGCAACAGACACACCTATGTTTAACATACAGCACGAATTTCCCCAACGTTAACAAAATCCTTAAACGACATTACAACATACTGGAACAAAGTGAACGTCTAAAACGTGCATTCCCATCGGCTCCTGGCGTCGTTTACCGACGAACACGCAACCTCAAAGACACACTTGTAAACTCCCAAATCAATACTTCAACTTCCGACAGTTCATGCCGACCTTGTCTGAAGCCTCGATGTTTTGTATGCAAAGCGATGCGAGATACAAGCAAGGCAAGCAGCACACAATCCAACTTTTCAATTAACATACGAGGAAATCTAACATGCGATTCCCCTAATGTGGTATATCTACTTGAATGCAACGTGTGCGGCATGCAATACATCGGACAAACGGAAACACCCTTTAGGATTCGTTTCAATAATCACAGAGCCCACGCGAAATCAGCGCCGAATCTACCTCTATCAAAACACCTTAACCTTCCCGGCCACTCCTTCGACAAATTGTCAGTCACACTTTTAGAAACAGGATTTAAATCAAACCGGGAACGTGAACAACGTGAATCATACCTCATACACCGATTTAACACCCTCGAAAAAGGCATAAATGAAAGTCCGGGTACACTTGCAGCAATCAAAGCACTATAATATATACATATGCATTTATATGTGTATATGTACTTATGCATATGCGCATATGTATGGGGGTGTATGTGTGTATATGTAAGTTTATAATTGTAATCATAACAGTTCAAGATTTCGCGGCACTGTGGCGGCGACGAGGACTGGACAACTACAAATATCTTTGCGTGTTTCAGTGAACCACTGTCGTCTATTTCTATTTCTCTGAATAACCGAACAATAGTTGTAAGCCCGACTTGTCGAAGGGTCACCGCATGCACAACTAAAAGCCCCGAACGTGGATTCCCAGAACAAAATGCAATCACTTCAAACGCCCCTTCTCGCCTTTTGGCAACCCTTCCCCGATTTTGGCAACAAAGCCCGACATCCACATACACAACTAAACGCCCCGAACGCGGTTTCCCAGTACAAAATAGCAATCACTTCAAACGTCCTTTCTCGCAGTTTGGAAACCCTTCCCGCATTTCGACAACAAAGCCCGACATATAGAAGGGCCACCCCATACACAATTAAAACCCCCAAACGCGGATTCGCAGAGCAAAATAGCATTCAAAACGACAGACAGCGCCTTAAGAAACATTTTCTCCCGCGCCGACTTCCTGGAGCCTCGGAACGCTGTCCCCGACGCCGAATTAGTGACGGTCTTTAAAAAATAAAAAATAAAAAATAATAATAAAAAAAGCATTTTTCGCGACACGCAAGCCCTTACCTTAGCCAGGCCCCGTCTACAATAAAGGGACCGCCACCAAACTGCACTGAACGCAATACTAAGAAAATACACACTGACGACGCCACTCGCGAAGCACAGTGGAACCTGGAACTTTCTGGATATCCTTTCCTCTCTCGTTTTTCAAACTCTTTCTTTCTTTCTGTTTTTTTTCGTTCCTTCCCTCTCATTTTTTACCCAAAATACTATAAATGTGAGCGCAAACAGAATGTACCATGACTCCTGATGAAGGCCAGACTCTGGCCGAAACTGTCGAATTAAACACTTCCGTTGTTACCGTTCTCTTGGAGGATCTACTTGACATATATATATATATATATAGATGCCGCTGGTGGTTGTGATTGAGTTTCTTTAGCATCTTTCAGAAACGTTCGGAAGAGGCAAATGCGTCCAGAGATGCGAGTTAACGTGAGCGTTAGGTTTCCTCAATAAGAATGAGATCCGTTGGTGTGGTGCTTTCACAAGATCAGCTTTCCTAGAATAGTCTCAAGGAGTTTAGTGGCTATTAATTTTGCGCATTTCCGAAGACGGGTTTCACTTTCCAATTTTTTGTTTCACCTTAAAGCTTCCATGGTGGATGCCGCGTAGAGGATTGAGGCGAACTTAACGAGATAGTGAGCAAATAACTTTTCATTCTCGCTAAAATAAGTGTCAGCTTTTTTTTTTCGTACAAGAGAATCATGGATTATTTTTTTTTTGCAAAAAAAAAGGAGTGATGCAAGAAATGTGAAGGAAGGTAAGAAGGAACCTTCGCATGCCCGTTGAAGTTTCGTTGGCATGGCGGTAAAGCAATATTGCCTTGGCGCTCCCTTTACTTATCGCACCTCCCTATTTCAGGAAATTTGAACTTCAAATCCTATCTTTGCTGGTTCCTTAAAGAGCCCCTAAACTACTACGTGTTAGAAGACGAAAGAGCGGTCTTCACTGCCTTTCCCAGTTGGTCCCGTCTTGCCTTGACACCTACTTCTTTTTAATACCCGCGTACGCTGTCTTCACTATACTTTGATACTGTCAGGTTAACATGCTTTTCGGCTGCACAATGTTATCTACGCTCGTGCAGTGAAAAGCATGCAAAAGAATGAGTAGAGGACTGACTACACTTACGCGCTGTAGTGCGTCAGCGTGTGGCTTTCTGAAGCAATGTCCCACCCTCTCCATGTGGAGAGAGAGGGGGTTGCTAGGAGCTTCCTGCAGCCACGCCCCCTCTTTCCCCATAGGCAGAGGGTGCGACCCCGCATCGAAAATTTACGCGCTGACGCGCTGCAACACGTATGTGTGGTCCGGCCTGAATTGGCAGACCGCGAACGATAGGCATGCGAGACGAAGCAGGACAGGCATGCGACTTCATGGCGAAGCAGGGTAAGAGATGATTCACGAAGGATATCCCACGCATATGGACCAACGTATAGCTGATGTCACCGCGACATCACGTGAACTAACTGTTCGCCTCACAAATTGTGCTTGAAGGCATCCTAAACAACTTCTGGAAGTACTGCCACGTGCGTTTTCTTATTTTCATTTTTGTTTGATTTGATTTTCACCCACAAAGCCTGGGTCAGGAACGCTCTGCGCAAACTGCGCACTATTGTTCGAGAACGTTCGCGTTCATGGTAGATCGTTCTGTTAAGATTGCCCGATAGACGTGGACACTCGAGATTATTCGAGAGCTTGCGCGAAGACACGTGGTAATGCTTGAATATTGGACGACACATGTATAAATGCCACCGTGCTTTGCCGCTTGTCAGTTGATCACCGGCCGACGCTCTGTTTGTGCCACTGTACGTCGTATCAGTGCCCACGTGTTGCTGTAATCTGACCTTCAATTTTATGACCATATGTTCAGCCGAATAAGAAGTTTTTTTCAGAATATCCAGTGTGCTCCCTTCGTCCACGTCACGACCACGTGACAAAACGAAGAATGATTTCTCCCGGCGCCTCCCGTCTTTGTCGCACTATTCGCGACGCCCACCGTTGTTTCACGTGACGTCAGGATGAAAGATGTTCTCGATTGGTCAATATACGAGATATATCTGTCGTGAATCGTCGCCTACTTTGTTTCCCCATGCAGTCGCACGCCCTACTAGCCTTGTGCCACGTGACTATTTTACGCGATAAACTGATTTCATTTCGATTTCTGTGTTTGCGAATGCGCAAGTGGAGATAGCAGCGTGTGGCCGAAAAACACCAAGTCTGGACTGGCCCAACACTCAGTGCTGACATTTCACGTGCTTACGAAGAAATAAACGGGGAAGAGTATAGAGCCCTTGTATAAAAAAGGTAGTAAAGGCGAGATAATAAAATTCTGTCTTGCCTTTCAACTTTGTGTGGTTAGGAGCACTTTAGCAGCCGGGAAATGCCAGCAGAGGATGATGCACTCGTTTTTTTACGTACATTTTCAGGGGCTGTTTAGGAGTTCCTCAACTCTTTGCGACGTTAATCTCGTTAACTTCAATCCTCGGTCGCTGACAGGGCTTATTGCGTCTGGTTGTTGCCGAGTCAATCGTGCGTTTCAAAACAAACAAAGAAGATTAAAGTGTGGATGTGGAGAAGTCATCTTCACCACCGCGACGTTGGTTCCTCTTTTCCCTATTTTATTTACCTGCACGTTTGAATTACTTGCGATAACCTCTCTTTTATCACCATCCTTCAATTTTCCAATCTTTTTTCCTATAGACAGTTTTAAGATTGCAAGCGTTTTACTCCCCGGAACTTCCAGTCACCCCATTTACCAGCTCCTTACATCGAAACTGAAAGCATGTTTTATTCCTCTTTTCAAAGGTGAGGGTAGTCTCTCTTTCGTTATTCACATAAAAAAACGTACGTAAAGTATAAAAAAATCTTAAATTTTTATAGCTCGACAGAACATTTATTTGAATATATTTTGCCAAATAAAGGAAAAAAACTGTGGGAAATCACTGGGCTATTTTCTAAAGCTCTTGTTGTCCACTGACGCTCTTAAGGCACATCAGTGAAAAAAAAACTGGATGTCATCAAAAGCCTGAGTTTGTAAACAGTGGAAGGGTCCATACCACCTCGGCTATTTGAGTCCATCCTAGCGTACGCTGTTATTCCTACTATTTGTGAGTGCCAGGCTATAGATTTTTCAAAGCAATCATACGTGTCGTCTCGCGCAAAAGAGTAGAAACCAACTTATGGCGCAAGTCAAATGCGTTTTGTTTGCCCTTTCGTTATGTTGGTCTAAATCGAAAAACACGGCGCAAGTGCACATGTCCCAACAATGCGGTGTATTGATATTGAGTTTGTTCTGCACCAGTGGCGTAGGTGTAGTGGTGGCTCAAGGAGTTCAACGGCCTTCCAATAAATTCTCTCTTTCTCGAGGAACGTATAAAGCGTATATATATATATATATGTATATATATATATATATATATATATATATATATATATATATATATATATATATATATATATATATATATATATATATATATATATATATATATATATATATATATATATATACACGTCGTGAGCACGCGCACAAAAGATCGCATGAACATAGGTAGATGACCCCACCCTCCTTCCCACAAGCACAATGAATGGATGGATGAATGAACTTTATTAGGTCCTTCGTTCGGAACGTGCTTTGTCACACTGCGAACCACTCCCACGTCGGAACAGAAAGACCAAGTCTCTATGACGCGTCGCGAGCCCCTTGGATTGCCCATTAACTTTAGTTCGAGTCCGGAGCTGGTAAATGAACCCGCCCATATGGACGGTGAAATGACAACCACAGCGCAACGCAGGGCACCGCCATGGCATGTGCTTTAAATTAGCTATATCAGTGCACAAGTAACATGTAGTAGTTCCCTGTATTTTGGGATAATCTTGTCAATAGCACAAAGCTAGGCTATAAATCCTGACTTGAAGAAGAGTATTAGAGCTGAGGTCTGCTTAGTTTTATGTGTGGTGGTGGATATTGTATCCGCGCCAGGTAAAAATGTTTTGTCAGTTTGTTATATGAGATGGAAGAGTCCCAGTTTTCGTCTTGAAGCGGCGCAAGCTGGCGAGCTTCCTCGGCACGTTCAGTGAATTCTTCGGCGTCAGCTGTAAACTGGTCAGCGTCTTGACAGAGAAGCATAGCGTCCATAATAGTTTGAACTTCGCGACCGTATAAGAGGTGAAATGGCATGAGTCGGGTTGTTTCCTGAACGGCGGTGTTGTAAGCGAACGTCACATGAGATAACATCTGATACCACGTTTTGTGTTGGACGTCGACGTACATGGAGATCATATCGGTGAATGTCTTATTTAGTCGCTCGGTAAGTCCGTCGCTGTGCGGATGATAAGCAGTCATCTTCCAATGCCTAGTGTTGCTTAGCCGAAAAACCTCGTCCGTAGGTTGCGCAGCATGAACACTGTCCCTCGGCAGGTTATTGCTGTATAAGGAGCTACATGACGCAGTACGATGTGGCACATAAAAACTGCGCTACTTCGGCAGTCGTCGCTCGGGGTATCACCTCTTTCTCAGCCTAGCGTGTCAAATGGTCAGTTGTGACTATCACCCATTTGTTGCCGTTGGTAGACAGAGAAAAAGAGCTGAGAAGGTTCACGCCAACTCGGTCAATTTAGTCAATGTATTGTGAGGCGGTTCAGCTGGTTGAAATAATGCAGCCAACTTGCTTGATTGTGTCTTGTGGCGCTGACATTCACGACAGCCTTTTACGCACTTTTTGACGTTTGCCGTAAGGCCCCGTCAATTGTACTCCACGGCTACTCTGGCGAGTGTTCCTGAGTAGCCTAGGTGGCCAGATGTTTGCTCGTCATGGCAAGCGAAGAGGACGTCGTCCCGCATGTCTTTCGGAACCACGAGGATGTAGGCGCGGCTCGTAGAACGGGTGTTTTTCATATGCAATACGTGATCCCGAAGACAAAAGGATGTCAACACGCGTAATAGATGGCGCCGTTTGACTGTGATACGATCTTCTAAATAATCGATGACCGGTCAAATTTCGACGTCGTCTCGCTACCGTCTGTTCAAGTCCGATCGATGAGCTGAGGGTGCCTAGGAAATCGTCATCGTCTTCTGCTTCCCGACTGACGGGAGGAATCGGTGCACGTGACAGTGTGTCCGCGTCTTCATGCTTTCGGCTAGACTTACGAAAATGGTTACGTTGAATTCTTGTAGGCGCAAGCTCCATCGGGTCAGTCGTCTTGAGGGATTGTCCTGCGAGAGGTACTGGGATCGATACCTAGAACTTCCACTGATTGTTACGTCTCTTTAAAGGTCCAGGTGAGGTTTATTACACTTAAATGTAGAGCAGCAGAACTCTTGCCAGACAAGTCGATTGGTCGTTCAATCGAGAGATTTATAGCGTGTGAACTTCTTTCGTGTCCTGTGCCTCTGCGTAAGCATGCCGTCCACTATTTATACAACGGCTGGCGATATCCATATACTGGTAGTCAATTAAAGTGACATGTCCGGGGTGTTATTTTGCGATTTCTCGCATTTGCTGAAGCAGACGCAAGCACGATGCGCAGTTTTGCCGTGCACCTTTGCAGGTTACGCATCATCGCAGGCTTTTTATCGACCTTGCCTCTGTTGCCAACCCCGCCAGGGCGGACATTTTATAGCCACCTTCCCGGGTTTACTGCCGAGCCGTCCCCCAGATCCCTTTCTACGACCGCTGGTGATACGATCAACACGTCTCGGCTTATGTGTCTGAACTTCTCCGCTGATCAGATTTCGCCCAATAGCTCCTGTGTCGAAGAAGGTCACAAATGCGCCATGGTGCACTCGTGCGCAAATAGCAGCAAGGAACGTGCCTCCGTCACTTCACAAATCTTCTCAGAGCCTCACTCGCACGTGAATTCTTCACACTTATTGACAACTTGAAGGTGAACATGCTTGACTGAGGTCTGTCAGGCTAGCTAGAAATTTTTACGAATAAAATAAACTCTCCAGCCACTTTTAGTTCCACGTGCCTAGTGTTAAAATTAAAAACTAAAAACTGAACGGACATTTCGGGACTGATTCGCTCCCTTCCTCAGGGGAGACTGTTCCGCCGTCTACGAAGCTAGCGACTTTTCCAACGCCGTTCTTTCCGCCGTTCTTGCTGCTGCTTCGTTTTTTCCACTGGTTCCGTAGACTGTGAACATACACACTCGACAAAGTCCCAGTTGAGCGATTAATGTTTCCAGGTGTTGTTTGGATACGCCAGGACTTGTTTCGCAAGGAACAACCTTTGCGTTCCTTCCTCGTAAACATTCGCCATGCTTCCTGCGAAGTCATCGAGAAACTCCCGCGTCGTGTATGAATGGCGGCAAGGCGGAAACAGGAGAAGTTCCGATTGGTCAAGTTTACTTCACTTTACACAACCATCACTTTTGTGTTTTTCTGCGTACGCAGAGGGACTTCAATTACTCGCTCTGTCGTCGAGCCGTTTCTCTATCGTGTTGCATAAAACCTTGCTGTGTATAGATATCTAAGCGAAACGTCAATATTGTCATTGCAATAGTTAGTTAAAAGACAATCAATGCTAAAATAATCTGCAAAGACGAGTGGTTTATATGCGAATGTGCAAGCTTATGCAAGATATTGCCTGAAAATATTATATTCTGGGTTCCATTCAGATGCTGACTTTGGTTGAAAGTTATTGAAAAAAGGCTCATCTGCAATTTGGCTCTTGGACCTTAAATTTCCGGTTCTTTCACGTTCGCGTGTAAGTGGATGGCGAGGGGTCAGTTTTTCTTGTTAGTTCGTAAAATAACTTTTTTTCTGAAAAGAGGCGATTGGGCGAGCTTCTTGATGACAGGTAAGACAGATCAAGGTATACTTTTGATGGGAGATGTACTTGCAGTGCTGGAGAATTGCACACGATGGAACTCACGGACCAGATTTGAATCGCTTCAAGGATGTGCGTTAAATGACCTGTAGACTGATCCCAATGTAATGAGGCAAACTCATGTTCTGAGCTTATGAGGGTTTATCAGAGAACAGGAATAAGAGGAAATGTGGCCGGATAAAAATTTCTATGATAAAAACCAGCTGGTGTTTTACTGGAGTCTTAGATTCCGAATATGTTTACTAAACACGTCGTAGTCGATGCCTCCGCGTTGATTCTGACAACCTAGGGTTCCTTTGCGTGCATTTAACTCCAAGCAGACCTTATTGGCACTTCGCGTTCCTCGAAATGCAACGGCCGTGGCTGGGAGTCGAACCTGTGGGCTCAAGCTTAATAGCTCGACACCTTGCTTCCTAAGTGGGTCATTTTCGTTGTATTAAATGCATTTCTTAGCGAAATTCGGCGACTTTGAACTTTTCTAACTATCTATCTAGCCGCTTACGTTTGGGTGTCCTCGTGGTCCACCCCTTAACTTGGCATGAACCGAAAGTAGCATGGAAGGGTAAGATGGTTTGACGAATATGACGTGCTGATCAAGACATGAATATAGTCACAATACCGTCACGTACGTCGTCAAACACTTCCCACCAGGCAGGGGCACATACCCACGGGTGGGTATGTGCCGCTGGTATGCGGGTGTGTGCCACATGTGATTGACACTTTGTATCTGCCCAGGAACGGCGAGAACACACACGGGCAGTTTTAACGTGCGAGCGTTTAGAAATACCCGACATTGGTAGCGTCGACACGACAAACGAAATGAATCAATGTCAGGGTCGCTGCTGGAATCAAACCAGAGCATTCTGCGTGGCAATAAAGCATTCTACCACAGAGCTACGCCAAGTATCGAAACTACTTTTCAAATATACGCTATTCTTCGGTGAAACATCAATAGTGGTTGCAGTGCTGCCTACCCAATTTTATAAACATTCCATATGTACTCCTTCCATATTCCATATGTACTCCCATCAGCGCTTCATATCAGCTTCTGGTGTTGCTAATGCGCACGTTCCAGTTGACATCGTTGCGCATATGCAAACAACTAGTTATATAAACATCTGCAACTCTTATATAAACATCTGCAACATACGTCTGTGCGTGCAACATGTGTACATATATTTAGTGTGATTTCATGATGTGTCGCTCAATAAAAAACTTGCAACGTGGTCACGTTCCCTCCTCATGTTTCGCATAACGTCGATTCCCACATACGTGGGATCTGCCGAATTTTTTTAATACATACCAAGGTATCTTAAGCCTATTAAATTTTATCGATGTAGACGCCTTTTGGGAGCACTGCATTGAGGGGAATTCGGTGTACATCTTATCGCACGGAAATTTTTGTGCCAATAGCAATTACAAAGGAGCAGACATGCGTATACCTCGCGTGTTTACTCGGTGCGAAATCCTACCAACAACCATGCTTTAATGCGCCCCAACATGATGAAAGTACACCAGTGTGCGTTTTATTTGTTTAGTAACTAATCCACATTTTCTCGCACAAATATCGGAGAATATACGTGAAGCCCGTCAGCAAAACCTGTGCCTTTACTAAATATTTAATTTCGACCAGGATTACCCGCTGTTGTAGAGATTAACATTTTCGCAAAGAGGACGGACGATGTTATCTCGATTGAAAAATGAGGTTTCACGTCTGGCATTGTTTACGTTTGAGACGATCGATAGCTACATAATCTCGATTTTCAATCGTTAACTGCAAAAATGACTCACAAGGGCCGTGTCTTGTTAATCCATCATCTCGTAAACTTCAATCAACAGAGTTGACTACCAGCCCAGACAAAAAGTAATCTTTCCTTAAATATAACACCAGTAAATTCCATAATTGCAACATTTATGGTAATTATACTATAAACTGCTAGAGTTAGCCTGAACATTTTAAAGTAACATACAGACCATGATATGCGCTGTGAGACACAATATAATTGAGAACTAGCAGACAATGATGCAAAAAAAGTATAGGGATGCTATTAAATCTAACTGCTATGTAAAAGTGAAGAAAAAAAAAGTGGATGAAAGGATAACTTGACTCCGGCAAGGATTGCACCCACGACCTTCGGATGACACGCCAGTCTCTCTACCAACTGAGCTTCAGGGGTGGTAATCCCCCAGTCTACTTAATGGGGTATATATTTTTATTTGAAGCTGGAAGGGCTGGCCAGCGCCGACAGTAGCCATGATGGTGGTTGTAGAACACTAGTTGTTTTTCTTTTGGAGTCACGCTTGAGATTCATGCCTAGGATGTATTATTCCACTGTAGTTTTTTTTTTTTTTTGAAGTCACGTAGCAAATTATCTTATTACAATGTGGGAGCTCACCAAAAGTAACCTCGCATACTACCTGAAGTCATACAGTCTGCCAGAACAAGACACTCGCTATCGGATAGAGTAATGCAACGGCGGTTCGAGAATAATATTGACATCAAACTCGGTACACAAATACCTTACTAATAATCTTCCTCCATCAGACGCGACTGCCAACTGAACAAGTGACCTCGAGCTCGGGAGAATGCCGCCGTAGTCACTAACTCACAACCTTTGGCGCGTATACAGAAGGTCCACATAATCTTCTCAATAAGATTACGCCAGATTAGTGTCATGGCCTTACTTATAGGCGAAAACATTGCAAGCAGCTGGCAGTCTGGTGTTGTGACCCGGAATCTCGATCGCCCAGATTGAGGGTAAGTAAATTTAGCGAACGGCCTGTCGGGCAACACGTGTGCAAAGTCTTCAGAGCGATGCACTCACTTGTCGCTGCAGTCCAAACAGCGGTTGTTTTCAGGCAGATATTCACGTGTGATTGCGGAAGTCGCAGCCGTGACTAAATTATCTATGTGTCCTGGACGCCCTTAACAGATGCACAGAGTAAGAAGCAGGCAGGCAGGTAGGCACGTAGGCAGGCAGGCAGGTAAGCAGGCAAGCGGGTGGGCAAGCAAGTGGGCGGCTGGGTAGATCGCAAGTTAATGCGTAATAATAGTCGATCAATCATTCATTTAACATGCCCCGAAAAACCGTGATACCTTAGTGCAGGCGCACGCAAAAATAAAGCAATTAAAATGAACAATACAATGCAGACGGTTTAAAAAAAGAAAATAAAAAGAGGGGAAACTTGCCGAAAACAAAAAAAATCAGCGCGAAAAATGGCAAGATTAAAAAAGACAAGAGAATCATGGAATGGGAGTGACAAGTAAAGAAGAATATACAAAACTATGTTGAAGCCTTCCTGAAAGACGGAAAAGAGAGAAATCTGTACATTATGAAAAACTACATGTCAAGACAGTGCAGAGCTTAGATTAAAACAATGACAGTGGACTGTGAAAAACATCAAGATCTTAAAATTTATCACTATATAAAGTTTTTGTAATTTGTGAACGGTAGAGTGTCGAAAGAAGTTGGCTGGAACATTGATAATAATAATAATAATAATAATAATAATAATAATAATAATAATAATAATAATAATAATAATAATAATAATAATAATAATAATAATAATAATAATAATAATAACACATGGAGCTTCTATGTGGACATGATTATGAGACACGCCGCAGTGGATGGCTCCGTACATTTATATTTCGAGCATCTGGTGCTCTTTAACGTGCGCCTTAACCTTTAACGCGCCAGCAGGCGGGCTAATAATAATATGTCTCATCGGGCTGAATACCGGCTCATTTCGTGGAAGCCAAGGAGTTCTGCCGGTATTCGCGAAGTTTCGCAAATTGTGTTTGGAATAGAGCAGTCTCGACGACGCTGTCTCACATGTCTCCTGTACAAATGGAAGAGATGAGTAAAGTATGGGAAAGGGGAACTTCTTCGATGATACTTTTTTTATATTTTACGTGCCGAAACCACGATTTGATTGTGACGGATGCCGTGGTGGTTTGTTCCGGGCTTTTCGACCATCTGGTGTCCTTTAACGCGGCCTTAAATCTAAGACGATAGTTATAGCGCGAGAACAAAACGACGACACACAGACAAGAAGGACACGAAAGACACGAGCGTTTGTCCCTGTGTCGTCGTTTTGTTCTCGCGCTCGTCATGCCATACCAACTAGCACAAGCTGCCACACTTAAATCTAAGAACACGGGTATCAAGCACTCCGCCCCCATCGAAACGAAGCCGCCTCAGAAGGATCCGATCCCGACACCTGTCGGGCACCGCGGCCCCTAGAACACTGCGGCTGTCGAAGATAAAATCTCTGCTGACGATCATCGATCACTGTTGCACACAGAGCCCGCATATTCGTTTACCGATCAGTTTGTGTGTCTTGATTAGAACAGACATGGACACTACGCGCACGTAAGCTGTGTGATTGCATCCAACAGCAGACGTTCATATACACCACAATTCTAACCTTGCGGGGCGGCTCACGACGTTCTCTTATCGAACACATTATCGCGGGGCATGCCCCGCAGTGACACACATCACTAAACACAGCACCAACCCTACACTTGAGATCACCGTGCCCGTGCTGTGGGAGGCTATGCTAATCTGCGCATTCTCGAATGACCAACTAAGGGCAATCTGGCTGGTCGCACACTCCGCCAGGACTGACGATCTGGCTCCGCCGTTTGAGGAAGCGGGGTACCGATAGGGCTAGCCTCCCGGCCCCTTCCTTCTTTTGCCCCAGCAAGTAAAAAATAAAGTGCTGTCTTTATATATATATATATATATATATATATATATATATATATATATATATATATATATATATATATATATATATATATATATATATATATATATATATATATATATATATATATATATATATATATATATATATATATATATATATATATATATATATATATATATATATATATATATGTGTGTGTGTGTGTGTGTGTGTGTGTGTGTGTGTGTGTGTGTGTGTGTGTGTGTGTGTGTGTGTGTGTGTGTGTGTGTGTGTGTGTGTGTGGGGTGGGG
This sequence comes from Rhipicephalus microplus, assembly GCF_043290135.1. Taxonomy (NCBI): domain Eukaryota; kingdom Metazoa; phylum Arthropoda; class Arachnida; order Ixodida; family Ixodidae; genus Rhipicephalus; species Rhipicephalus microplus. Next base: position 252,662,435 of record NC_134700.1, on the reverse strand, counting down.
GTAGCATGTGGGGTTAGCATGTGAGGGCTAGTTAGCAACGATTCATTCTAAACAGAAAAAGTGGGGCGTATATACATATATATATAGAACGAACGGAACAGGGACTAGAGAAGACGGCAACAACTCGAAGCACCAGTGTGGTGCTTTAAACATTTGATGAAGACACATATGCAAAGCTGACATGGTATCTATTTATGTTTATTCATTAGTAATAATATTGAGTGTCTTGGGCCACCTGGTCTTAGTAAATCTTAAGAAAACTATAGGCGACTGACTAATAGAGAATCTAGTACTAGAATCGTGCATGCATGTAATTTTGTCATGGTCGGCCTTGTTAAGACCATCATCATCACTAAAGTTCTTTCAGCGGTAGTAAACCGGACGAAAAATTTTGGCGCATTTCAAGCAAGAATGTGCAGTTGAGGCGGACTGATTTCGTCTCTGTCAAGCATGAACAACAGTGTCATTGTCCTGGTTCGGCTCTAAGAAAACGCACGAGACAGGAAAGCCATTGTGACCTGTACTTCATACCTGTTTCAAAGGCATTCCGAGCAAGTAAAACGGCGATGGGGCCATTTTCGAAGCCAGCGGAGATTTGGAGACGCGTGAGCCAGTGTGGTATTTGCTATTTGAGCTAGAAGCTAAAGCCGAACCGGTTGCAGCTACACCTTTCGCGAAGTTCCGGGAATTTGCAGTTGTTAAGGAGTAACTTCTAGCAAACGACGAGGGATTAGTCGATTACTCCTCAATCCCCTCTCTCCATAGCGTCGGCTACATGAAGTGGCACGTTGGACGATAAACATCTCAGACGGTCACATTGTTCTACCTGGGCGCAGACGGGTTTGGCACATGATCTGGGAGTCCTTCTTTTCTAACATCACTCTGCTTGCCGGGAGACTTTTTGGAACTCTGGCCATCTAGGATCATCGGACGTGCGAGAAACCTTGGCGACGTCGGCAGAATGTTAGTGTTGAGTGGTGGTGGTGGTGGTGGTGGTGGTGGTGGTGGTAGTGGTTAGAAGAAGAAGGCACCTGATTTCTGCAGCCTGGTAGTATCACGGCGCAGTGTCCAAGCGTTGAGTGTGCGTTACCATATTTAGGCATCATTTAGAGTGTGCCCTCTCCCCGTGCGTTGCTTGGTGTCTTTCTCCGCCTCCGCGGGTGGACCACCTCGGCCATTCAGCGCCGTATTGGCTGAAGCTGCGGACAAGGCGCCCAGGGGTGGCAACGCGGTGCTATATACGCGGGAAACCTTTTGTAAATTTTCATTTCTGCCGTTCTCCAACAAACTATATCAGAGTTTTCGCAAAAGGATTTTAGGAATATTCTTTTATATTTGAACCTTTGAAGTAATGTTCCATTTTGTAATTAAGCTTTGAGCACCAAACGAAAAATTTGCTTTGAAGGCTTAATGCTAAACGCCGAATATTTTGGTAAACATTTACAATCAAACACGCGTTTAGAAGACTTGATATAGTAGAGAAGCATATGTTTAGTAGTCTAATGCTACAGCGCTCTATTAATTCGAGTATAATATAGCTAAAACGCTCCAAAAGAACACACTGTGTTCTTTATCCGTGGGGCTGGCATGCCTAATGAGGAAACGTTGACGATACGAGACTATAAAACATCTCAAGTTTTAGTTGCTTCACTTTGATTTTATTGCGATAGCAATTATATGGACACTATCGGCTGGATTTCGCAGCTGGCGTCGGCATCGATGTCATGCACCGTATATGTATACGTATCTATATATTTGAAAACGCAAGAAAGACAAAAATTTAGAGTAAAGACCCTGGCGTGTGGAATTCAACGTGGGACCTCCGCATCGTGAATGCGAGGCGTTAACCACTCAGCCACCGTGAGGTGCTCCCTTGGACGTTTCAAAGGCAAGGTATTTATATCTGTTGGCAGGCATCACGGAGGGGAAGTATCGTGTTTTTAGCATTATCACCAAGATGTCGCAGTGTGCGCACGGTGGCTCTCACTCTCAAGCGTACTTTGGCCCGCGTAGAGAATAAGGGGGTGTACGCTTGATCGCGCACCCTTATCTTGCAGTGGGGAGGTCCGTACGTCTCGTACGTATTCTGTTGTAGTTACCGGGCACACAAAGATCACTGCAATCGTTGCACATCCTCCGTTTGCGAAAAAAGTGCGCTTTTATGACAGGGCGGAGTAACAACTGGGACGCTTATTCGCGTTCATCTGTACCTGTAAGTACGTGTCCATCTTGCATGATTTGTGCGTGAGAAACGCAGGGCACGTTTCGATTTACTTGCTATTCTGCGCGTGAACTTCCAGTTTGTTGCTATCGCGTTCATTTCTTCGCCTTTGCGACAAAGCTGTGACTTTTTTATGCCTACTTGTGCCGACATTACCAAACGTCAAGTTTGGAGATACATTTTTGAAAGTTATAAGAAGCAGCTGAATCTAGTGCTAAAGATTTGAGTCTGCCAAGGTATGTCCTAATAGAAAAGGAAGAACGATAACGTTTGTGCTTATGTTTTAGCGTGTAAAGAGAACAAGCATGAATGCTGAACCTCTTTGTTCCTGACGTTACTCATGCGAGAAATTCGTTTTGAATTTTTCAATGTTTTTTGGGGGGGCAAGTATCATGTGTTGGAGTTAGTAGATAAAGCGCATACCCCGGTCACACGTGGCAACTTAAGTGCACTTTGAGCGAGTACACTTCACCGCGAGTGTCATTTGCGCGCTATCACACTAGAAAGTTTAGAGTCACTCGCTGCAAAGTACATGTCCGGCAAGTGCGTTCCTCAGCCTCACTTCACTGCGACGGCAGCGATCAAGTGTGTAGCCTCGGTACCAGTGGCTTGTACAGCAAGACGCTGTTGCCTAAAGCGGCACTCATAATATATTTAAACCATTGTTATAGTTATGATGGATATTGTTGTGCTTAAAAGAAGGCATAAAATACAACAATAACCTCGCTACTTTCTCTATATCAGGCTGCTTGCGGCCACGCCCGCTAGGGAGATGGCACAGTGCATGCACAGCAATGGCTGCGTCCGTCCTGTTGTTTACTTCCAGGTACACTTGCGCATGTGTAGGTGAGTTGTTCTCTATTCATTTACGATGGCATGTGCCACAGGTGCTACCTTCACCAAGGCAACGTCGTTCGAAGATGAGACACAGGTGCAAAAATAACAAATGTACGTTGCGCTACAAATCCGTCAATCACCACTGCCATCATTTCTAACGTACACTTCGCTTTCTCGTGTAGCGGCGAACCGCCAAAATGACACTTCGCGAGCGTAAGTATACACTCGCTCAAAGTGCGCTTAATTTGCCACGTGTGACAGGAGTATTAGTGAACGCAGCTCGGAAAAATAGCTTGCTAAATTGCCAAGTGAGATCATTAGAGGTAGAGCATTGTCCTCTCACATGGCTGCAGACTATGTCCTCTAACAAGGGCTGCCTGTGGCATTGGAGCCTCGTTTTGCAACAGTATACGTTTGATAAACACTGCAAAAGGGGATATTCCATGGCAACGCTGATTGTTTGAGTAGCTGTTCCTGACGTGAGCGGCGTTCTCGCGGGTTCTGATTTTTTTTTCCGTACCTAGACGAGGGCGGTTGATTCTGTTTTTTTTTTTTTTTGCTTTGTTGCATTTTGGAGTTCATTGAACTCATGGTGCAGACATTGAAAACACCAGCTATCTAGGGTTTCAGGTTGGGTGTTCTTCATGTATTGTTATTCTGTTTCACTCAAATGAAGCTGTTTGTCTTAAGCAGTGAATGCGAAAATACTACTTCAACCAGAGTAATATTGGCGTGAACGGACAATTTCGCTATTTTCTGATGCGTCTAACACCTTCAGCACCTGAGATCTTCAAACTTGCTCATCAAATGTAAGAATAACAGAAACTTTAGCTTACAGAATGACGCAATGGGTTCACCAGTTTACTTATCGAAGTAAACTAGACAGAAGACAAAAACTGCACAGTTCGGTGGACCATGCCACTGAAACTAAGTCTGCCTTCTCAGAGTTGTTACCTTCAGTCTGCATTTTAATGCCAGAAGGTGACGCAGTTTAGGTTAACCTTCTTTAAGGTACTTAAGGATTGAAGTTTACCTTTACTCGCTTTTCTTTATCTGCACAAGTCCCTCTTTCTATGTTTCTTGCTCTACACCTGAAGCGTATACACGCTGCAAGGGCGTTATTGGGCACAGCTTTTGTCGGTCTTTTTCTCAGGCGCTCGTTTATATTTCTCGTTTTTGGAAAAAAATCTGCTGTATGAGATTAAATGAAGCATTGCCTTCGATGATGTAGTCGCTTCCAATACGCTGAATGAGCTGAACAATAAGTGTGAGAGCATTGTCTCATACGTAGAATAGCCCAATGCCTTTCTCAACGGAAGACAGAGGCACCTATGCGAGATGACGTCTAATGATTCGTTATATTGACTCCTGCCTTGATTTTTTGTGTAAAATTGAATATTTCCAAGGCTATATACACTACGTTTTCGAGAACGCTTAAAAAAGCGTGTCAAAATCTTAATGGGCGATCAATGTGGATGAAGAAAAGTTACTTGGCTTCAGAAAATATTTTACAGGACATTTTCTATCGCATAGTGGTCGTGGTCTATTCAGTTCCGTCAAAACGTACTTCGCGTTTTTTGTATGTTAACAAGTATATTTAGTTTTTATTTCAGTTCTTTTCGTCTTTTTATCTTTTGTAGCCATATCTCTTTGTGTTTCTAGTGTGAATATTATACTATATTTTACAACCTGTTCTAGTTAAATTTCCATTGTATTTGACGATTATTGTTAACTTGTCATTACACTGTGTTAACACTGTTGTTTAATGAGCTTTGTTGTGAAGCGGCTGCTCAGAAAAAGGGTGCCGCGACTTTGTCAAGCTATTTCTGACAGCTTTTTTCTGCGCCTCCACCGTCTCTGCCTCTATACAAGGCAGAAATAAGGAACTCAAAATTGAATTTAGAAACTACAGGTTTTATTCAATACAATTTACAACGTTTCCTTGTGCAGTAAATACAGAAACTTGTACGGAAGCGGTATTTTTTAAGGTCTACGCACTTTACAGCAGTACAATGGTTTTCATAGAATAATTATTGTGCACCAGGTAAAGAGCTTAGATGATCTAACCTTGTGAAATGCAGCTATCTTCAGGGATTCTCGCTGAAGAATATATCATTTGTCCACGTGTACTAGATTTTGAACATCCGCGTTTGACGCTGTAATTTCGACCACCTAAACACACAGCTACCAATGCAGTTTGCGATACAGAGAGGAAGAATATAAGGCATAAGTCTAGTTTGACACCCTACACGCGGCGAGGGAGTTGCGATGACACTTTGGCGAGACTGGTACAGTTTGCCACATCGACAGCTTGCAGTTAAAAGGGTTCTGTGCTGGCTCTCAGAAGTGGAGCAGATTTTGTTCATATTTATGGAACAGATCTGTGTTATAAGCTTCCGCTACTTGAAGAAGAGAGTGAATACTATATTCAGAGTAAAACCGAACAAAGGGCAAAAAATTGGGCCGTAATACGAGAGAGCGTTTAAAACATATTTGACGTGTTATGAAGTTTTTGTTCACACAAACAGCAAGTTATTAAACTGAAGAAAATTTTGTGATGTCATGTGGTGGCTCCAAGCAGAAGCTTATGAGGGATGCCAATGTGGAGGCTTTTGGACTAATTTCAACACCCTTAAGTGTTTTAGGTTGGTTTAAATACCTCCTTTGCCTCTATTATTACTATCGTTTTGAAGTGTTGTTTCAGAGAGTTTTCGTTCACACAACAGCAATTATTCAGACATCTCAATATGAAAAAGAGTGCTTTCATCAACTCTCTCTAGGATATGAGTATATATAGCAGCATCTCGAATTTCGACATATCTCAATCTTCATACTCTTATAGAGCGTGAACGTTCAACCTCTATCTCGGTCATTGAGCGCTAGACCAAGCTGGTTAAAAAAAAGAGTATCGGTACTTGAAACAAATGTTTTGTCTGAGAGCGAATATTTTATACAAGTATTTCTTGTATTTCTAAAATATTTCTGTACTAACAAGTTCAGAAATACTAAAGTAAACGTGGACATCAATATACGAAACTTGAACACACCGAATGCTGATTGCTGTAGCTTGAAACATGGAGTAATGCATGGGCAGATTTCAGTATACCATCTATAACTGCATTATCTTTACTTCTTTACCGTATTCGTGTGATCGCTTCGTCGTCGAATGCGGAATTTTTAAGAGTGTGTTACGTAGAACTACAGACTGTTCTCCGAAAAGAAGGTTGTTGCGCTGCTCTAAAGCATCGTAGAACAGTGCAGCAATATAGCCTGGGTCCCACTCTTTTCGTGCTATTCTTCAGTTAAACCGAAGAGCAACTAGATCGTTTTTATTTACTTACTACTAGATACTTACATCACGGCCCTATCTAGGCTTGAAAAGCGACGCTGGTATTGTTGGCATTGTTTCTGTTCTTAGGATCGACGAATCCCATCGATCGATTGTAGCCATAATGGACAGCCGCATATGGTCCACACTGATAGCATTGCCATCCCTCTTATTTCTTAATGTCACTTTTATACCCTCCCGAACTAGAGTAGCGAACGAGAAGTGCATCTGCGCGATCTCTCTGCGTTTCGTTTAGTTCCCCTCCTTCTCCTGAAACCAAAACACGCACTCATACTGAATTTTATTCTCGCTGTATCTTTTCCTGCTGCGCTGCTACATTTTGGCATAGTCCACAAGGGGGAGCTGATTATTATTCCGGAGCACACACAACGGCTGAAGACGCTGTAGTCAGGACAATATTTCACGACAACATATACCGGTGCTGCATGCGACGTACGCCTGTAACATCTGAAGCTTTAAAGCATGTTCTATGCGGTGTCTGGGCTGCATGATTCTGGACACGCAGCTCTATCTCATCTGCGTGATTCGTTTATCCAAGCTGTGAGCAAGACATGCGCTGGAGTCGAAGATTGGGTCTGGAGCTTTTATTCTTCAAATAGGCTTAGGTCTCAGTTGTAATAGTCCGCTTTACGTGGTCTTGTATAAAATTCTGCTTCTTTATCATTCGCTACTAATTTTTAATTTGGTATTCAAACAATTTGTGTGTAGTCCTTCGCGAATTCCTCATTTTAAAGGAGACGTATGAGCATATAGTTATAAGCACGTGCATGCTCAAACATAAGTTTTGAGCTCCCCTTCTTCCTCTCCTGCTGCAAAGTAAGCTGATCTTGCATATTTTAAAGCAAATTTATGCAGGCGTGCATGCACATAGTTATGACCGCAATAACCCACTCTTTAAGAGACACCGTCAGACCTGGCTGTCCTGAATTTTCAATAACGCAGCTCTTAGTGTTGCTCTTTGGTTTGACAACTCTAGGGAACGGCAATACATTTACGAAGAAACCTTCGAAGCAACCTCCGACGCCAGCTGCCGCCTCCCCGTGCATAATATGCGTTAGCGTTGTCGGCAATGCTCATATTGACGTCGTTGCACAGCAGCTCATGTGGCTGCCATATGTGCAAGTCTCTTGTAGGTTCGCCTCACCGTGGTGTGCTAGTGGCTAAGGCGCTCGAATGCTGACCAGCAGGTCGCGGGATTGAATCCCGGCGGCTGCTGCTGCATTTTCGATGGAAGCGGAAATGCTGCAGGCCTGTGCTCAGATTTGGGTGCACGTTAAAAAACGCCAGGTGGTCTAAATTTTCGGAGCCCTCCACTACAGCGTCCCTCATATTTATATGGTAGTTTCGGGACGTTAAGCTCCACACATTACTATTATCTTCTAGATTCGCAATCAATTTTAAGGGAGCCGGCGTTCTTTAATAATCTGCTTCTTTCAAGAAGAGTTTCTTAAGGTCAGTAAGTTCACATTACTGACAATGAGAAGAGCGTAAAAGCGGGGTGATACGTCTACGACTCGTTCATGGTATCGTGCTTGAATTTTTTCGAGGCCTTCTTTCATGTCTTACGAATCACCAGACGTTGTGATCAAATGGTTATTGTGCTTTACAGCGAGCCCGAAGGTCGTGGGATCTAATATCGGCCACGCGGCTGTAGTTCGACAGTGGCGAAGTATACTTTGAAGGTCTAAATATCTTGAGCCCTCCTCAGAGGCGTCCCTTATATTCATATCGGGGCTTTGGGATCTAGAACACCAACAATTGAATTTATAACTAATATTTCATGTATATGCATGTCTTTTTCTCAGCTATACACAACTAGGTAACGCGGCGAAGGGACAAAATGGTGTAAAGTTTACATCCACGGTTTTGCTTCATCTTTGCAGGCACGATAATCGTTGTTTTGAAAGCAAAGCGCTACATAGCATAAAGACCAGAGGAGACACAAAGCTGTTTCGGAAGAGTTGGCCTTGTGTTCCATATTAATTTCTACCAGTCACGCAAACCTTTTAATAACTGCGGAACGGAAACAAGCCCGGACGCCCAAGTGAAGGTTTTACCTTATAGTCATCACTAAGCTCTGAATTACAGGTTAGCTGTAGCTGTTCGTAATTATTGAAGGGTACCGAATAGGCAGCCCTTTTACTTCACAATTTAACTAATATATCTGATTAATCATCATGATCATCATCAACATCAGTCTAACTACGCCCACTGCAGGACAAAGGCATCTCCCATGATCCGTCAATCAACCCATTCTTGTGCTTTCTGTTGTCACGTTATATACCTGCGAACTTTTTAAATCTCATCTGCCCACCTAGCTTTTTGTCTCCCCTTCGTGCGTTTGCCTTCTCTGGGAATCGCGTCAGTTCCCCTAATGACCAGCGGTTATCCTGCATACGCGCTGCGTGCCCGGCACATGTCCATTTCTTCTTCTTGATTTCAGCTATCTCCTTAACTCCTCTTTGTCCCCTGCTCCCACTCCTCTCTTTTTGTCTTCTAAGGTTACACCTATCATTTTTCTTTCCATCGCTTGTGGCGTCGTCTTAAATTTAAGATGAACCCTCTTTGTAAGCCTCCAAGTTCCTGCTCCGTAGGTAAGTACCGGCAAGATGCAGTTGTTATTCACCATCCTCTTAAGGGTTAGCGCAAGATTACCGTTCAATTTGAGAACCCTTGCCGAATGTGATCCACCACTTCCTTATTCTTCTGGTTATGTCACTCTCATGGTTCGGCTCGGCGGTAGCTTCCTGTCCTCGACCGTCTCTCGACCTATCGCAAAGCGCTGTTTTCTGCCGAGACTGTTAGACAGTACAATAGTTGTGTGCATATTAATTTTCATACCTACTCTTCTACATTCCGTGTCCTGTTCAGTAAACATGAGCTAGAATTCTTCCCCTGACTTACTCATCAAGGCAAGGTGATCAGCAAAGCGTAGGTTAATAAGATACTCTTCGTTAACACTTATTCATAGTTATTCCCAATCTAGGGCCCTGAAAACCTACTGTAAACACGTGGTGAATAGCATTGGAGAGATCGTGTCTCCCTGCCCTACACCCTTCTTTATGGGAATTCTGTCGCTTTAATTATAGAGAACTATGGTGGCTCTAGATTCGCTGTAAATTTCTTTCATTATGCTTATGTAGGGCTCGTCGATGCCCCGATTCTGTAGTACTTGCATCACTGTTCATGTCTCGACTGAGTCAAACGCCTTTTCGTACTACTATGAAGGCTATGTAAAGGGGTTAGCTATATTCCGCGCGTTATTCTATCGCTTAGTTCATAGTATGAATTAGGTCTATTGCGGAGTAGCCTGCACGAAATACTGCCTGGTCCTTTAGTTGATTGAACTCTAATGTCACCTTAATTGCATTAGCCATTATTTTTGTAAGTAGCTTTAGAGAACAGCAAGTAAGCTGATAGGTCAGTGATGTTTGATGTCCTTGACATATATTGTCTGATAGATTAAGATGATATTGATGTTCTTCCAAGAGATTCTGGTACCTTTCCCGTAAAGAAAAAGTTCGTATAAGGTGGCCCATTTTTTTATCACAATTTCTCCGCCATTCTTCAGCATGTCCGTTATTACCTTATCATCACCAGCGGCTTTTCCACTTATCATTCCTTCTATATCTTTCATTATTCGCCTAATGTATAGTTACCCTGGAATAGTATTACTTCTTACAATATCATCCTGGTTGTTTCGACTTCTGTACAACCGTCTGTAGAACTCTTACGCCGCCTACACTGCATACATCTAATTTTTGCCTATGAACAAGCTTGCCTTCGCAGCTTTTAGGCGTCTGCCGCTTTTTAGAGCCTGCTTGATTCTCTCCGCGTTATACCTTCTAATGTCTGGTGTTATACCTTCTGATATCTAAATACCATACTTTAAAGCAAGACGATAAAAAGATGAGTGCATAATGGTATGAAAACGATATCTGTCTCGAAATAAAGCAACTCAAAAAAGTTTACGGATCACGAGGTCAGGTTGCTGTCTCTTTAAAGTGATACCACTGAATATGAATTGGAGTAGGACGTTCTTGGTATCACATGACCTAACTTAGCCAAAAGTGGCAATCATTTGGCCAAAGTCATCCGATGGTAGAATTCAAGTGGGTTCACCAATGGGGGACAGTATGCGAGAGAGAGAGGTCGTTATCGTTCACAAATTGTGGATGAGAGGAGAAAAGTTCACTCAGGGTTGCTCTCAGATATAATTGAGCTAAAAATAAAACGTACTAGCTACAATGTACAGGTTATAAATGTACGAATGTCACGTGCAATTGGTAAACCACGCACCTCCCGAAGAAAGCAAAGCATTGTCTTAAAGGGTTGCTCACCAAGCCGCAATGCCTAACGAACTTTTTGCCCTTCGTGTCGTGGTCAGCTATGTCACATAACTGCGTCTTATTTTCATCGTCTATTGTTCACCCGGTCAGAGCCTGCCCTCCAGCTTACGACATGACACAAACCTGCAGTTATTGCCTGACGACCGAGACGACCGCAGTAATAGTTGCCGATAAGGGTCATAACAATGTTTTGCTCTGGTGGTCGAGTTGGTAATCGTGGCATCTAGTTCAATGACCAGGCTGTTAACACCTTTCGGCTCACGCAAGATGATTAGCAAAACAATTTGAACCCTGGCATCGCAAACTCGCTGGCTCATTGCTATTCTCTGCATCTCCAGGATTGTCACCTGCGCATGTTTTATCCTTATTGACGTTGAAGATACGACAGAGTCTCCCTTGCAGTTACGCAGCATTCCACTGTTGATACACTTATGTAATGAACCAAAATTTAAGAAATATTGTTTGTTCCTACGCTGGTTGGCACATTTTATCTATGGGAGTTGATAGTCGTTAGTTGCATATGTACAGCATCACGACGTTCACATCGGTTACTTTAGCTTGCGCCTAGAGAGAGACAGAAGAGGATGGCCGGGAGGGTAACCAGAGATTAGCATCCGGTTTGCTACCCAGCACTCGGTGGTGGGGAATAGGGACAAGAAAAAGGGTGCAGCGAGAGAAAAAGAAAAGGCATGTGCATACAGAAGAAACACACACAAACACACACACACCACAAACACACAAACACACACACACACACACACACACACGCACGCACGCACGCACGCATGCACGCACACACCGGAAGAGTGTTTAGGCTACAGTAGTTGAGGGAGTCCGGTGGATCGCAAAAAGCACAGCAGTACTTGCAGGGCCTTTTTCTGTGATGTTGCATCGTGACGACGGTGTAAAATATTGATACCATGAATCAAAAAAGTGCTATACTTGACTTCTTTGAATTGTCTTGTATTTTGTATATTGTGCCCGTGTGTCCGAATAGCTTGAAGTCACATTTTGTACTCAAATATTTTTTTTTTACCAAGCAAAAATCAAGAAGCATCACCGGGTGATGAAAGCCATTTTACGAAAAGTGCGTTTTCATGGATACGCGATCAGGGTAACAGTGACGCAACCTATATATCACAAATATCTTTTTGCCTAGCACAATTAGAAGTAATGAAAAAAATAGCTCACTTGATCTTTTCGAACTCTCCTTTTCCGTTTTTCCCGCGTAGGGTAGCAAATTGGCATGTGCCTGGTTCACCTCCCTGCCTCTTCTTTTGTTATTCTTCTTTCCATCCTTCCTGGGTAACTTAAATATTTTTTTTTGAAAACTTTTTGGAGGAGGCCAAGACTATAAGAGTTTTTAGTTTTCGGGGCGTGATTTCTGCTTTTCTGAAGGTCATAGCTTTTTCGTATTTACACCACTGATAGTACTTTAGGTGAGTAATTATGCTCTGTATTTCCATTTGTCTTGTAGTTCTGGAGGGAGTATTTTGTAGCTCGAAACAAATATAAAAACTATTGGTTAATGTAAACATCTATAATAAAAACCCTCCATCAGTCGTGCTAAAAATTCCTTCAATTGTACTCCAAAGACTGCGTTATCGTATTCTGGAAAAACATGTTGCATCATTTTGAGTGGAACATAATTAGAAGTTTTCACGCATTGTGTTTTTAGGGCGTGTTCACTACCGCGTAAATGTCATCTCTTCTGGCAAAAAAATAAGTAAAATGAAGCGTTTTTTCCTGATTTTGTGAAATAATGTTAATGAGGTATTTACGACGAGTAAAGAGCGTTTCCTAAAAAAAAAACAAGCGACCTCTTGAATGTAATGCATATGAGTATAATTCTTAATGGTTTCGTGCGAAAAAAAATCAGGCACAAGAAGAAGCAACACAAGCGCGAACACCACTAACAACCGCTGTGTGGTTACTTCATATCTCCGTGTTTTTTGTTTTGCATAAACTGGTTAAAATTAAAGTTTCCCAACTAGGCCGACGCGCAGTTTATTTTTTTTAGTGCCTTTCAGCTGTTGATGAGATCATTGCAGTGCTCGTAGACATGCAGCCTGAACCTTCTCATATCTATAAATTTGCCTTGTTTTTTTTTTTTAGTAGACGTGAAAATATACAATCAACGAAGCTGAGCGAAAAGTTGCGTAGGTGAGGATTAACTTCTAATGCTGTTATAATTAAGGAATCCAAAAACGGGAACATTGCAGCGAATAGCACCGCAACACAACATGAGGACAACAGCCCCACATGCTTGACTCGGCTTTGCTGCTCTGCAGTACGGAATTCTGGAATATAGATTGCATAGGTTACATGATGAAATCTTCCGTGTGCATCGCAGCCGATCCAAAAAAGGACGGAGACAGAAGGAACACATAAGCAGGACCAACCTTTGTTTTTTCGTTTTGCGCTACAAATATGAATGCAAGTCACCGAAACCAACGGATCCGGGAAGCCATTTTTGTGTGCACGTAAAACCCATTCTCAAAAAAATAAACGTCCCTTGCGAACACACTAGATCCCGTGAAGTGCCTATTCTGATTTTTGGTTTGCTTTTTTTTCTTTTGCGGAGGTGTTAACTTACATTCTCCTTCTTCGCGGGATGGTTGTAAATCTTCGTTGCAGTGCGTATGCACGCCAGCATACTTCTCCTCGGATTGCATATTTGAAGAACAAACATAGCTTGAGATAGGTTAAATGTAACTGCATACTGCACAACTTATTGACAAGCTGTTGAGATCGAATGGGCATGTCACTTTAGTTTCACCGTTCTTTGCCAGAGATAAATAAAAGACACCGATATGACACCACACATTTGGATCATTTATGAGACCCCTCACCTCCCCACACCCCTTTTCCTTCACTGCAAGAGCCAGTCATCGCCCCGAATATGCATGGCCGAGAATTACATGTATAGCACCTTCACCGTGTCCGGTAAAGTGAAAATTAAACTAAAGCAATACTCATTGAATACACCGATGGCGGCGTGCAGAACGTCGGCAATCGATAAAAACTGATCCATGGCAAGGTGCGTCAGCATTTACACTTGTGGCATCGAACATGCGGATACCAAAAGAGTTTGTGGAGAAATATAAAACACAAGTATTGTCAAGCGCTGCAAGCGCGAAGAGGTTTCGTCATTCGCTGACGAGGTAGACTACGATAGAAACGTTTCAGCAACACTGGTTTAAAATTATTCGTGGTGTTCATTGCTTCAACTTATTTTTCGTGCACATGTAGGTTGTTGTTGTACATTGTCTTGTACTTTTATTTACTCTCATTATCTCGCCAATGCTATTATTTATCAGTGTTTACAAGGCTTCATTGCACGGAGCATGATTCCCTATAGCATTGCCTTTTACACAGACGGCGACTATCGTGGCCTTGATCAATTCAGCACCACACATTTCTGGCTTGACCACACGACTGCTAACCAGAAGGTCAGGAGTTAGAATGCCGGGTGTTGTGGCTGGATTTTCGATGGCGGCAAGAATGTTTGAGGCCCGTGTACCTAGATTTAGGTGCCCTTTACAGAACCCCAGGTGGTCAAAATTTCTGGAGCCTTCCCGTACGGCGGCTTTCATAACCATATCGTGGTTTTGGGACGTTACACCCTAGAAAATAATTATATTGCTAGCCCGTGAATAAAGAGCAGTGTGATATAGCACCACGCGGCACTGTAAGAATGAAAGACACTACACCTTGAACATTTATTTATTAGGTATCGTTTGCACGCCAGCACGAACTGAAAATACCAGCGACAAATCTTTGTGACGAAAGTGCACCGCTAATCCTCGCAATTGATAACTCAGCCATAAGGTCTGAAACTGCCCGACGGCACCAAAATAGTGGGGGCAACATAATGTGCACTTACTTACTTGGATGGCATTTACGTGACCTGGCTCTCGATGAAACAGGCACCATTATTTCGACAGCTGGAAGGCGAGTGGGCAAACCCGTGGGTGGTTACCAAAATAAAGGAGAGATCTAGTGGCAAACCATGCTTCTTTTATATGGTCAAGTGCTGCAAACGTATAGGTGGCTATGGTGGCGTGTCATTAGGACTTCTTTTACAGTCGCGCGAATCACCGTTTGTTTAACATCACTGCGCAGCAAAGGATAGGCATTGTGTAAGCATAAGAGTACGGTCAGTACAGACTTGCGTGGGATAGGATAGAGCAAGGTTAATCTGCGCTGTTCTCCCAAGCTTCTTTGTAGCTTAATGATGTTCCTTTTTTATCCAATTTTCGTCCCTTTTGCCCAATTCAGCTGCGACGAAAGGGCCTCTCAAGGCTGCTCCAATTATCTCTCCTGCGTGCACGCAGCAGCGGTAAGCTCACGAGAATTACCTAATCTCGTAATGCCACGTTATCGTGTGTCACCTTCGCTGTTCGTCTCCTTGTCCAGGCACGCAATCATTAAGTACCTTTTCTGTGCGTAGCGCATGGGTCAGCGAAGGGGTTTCCTCCCACCTGCGTTTATGATGTCGTCATGTCGCGTCTGTTTGTCCAAGAAGGTCTCGTGTCTGCAAAGAAGAGCCTGGCCTGCTTTCTTATCTCTGATGCTGCGGCATGGGTGCTCGGGGAGCGTTCGCACTGCCTAGCTGCTTACAGGAGTCAATGGGGCATGCGAGTTCTGTCGACACCGGTAGCGCGAACTGCGCATGGTACGATAGGTAATGTCGTTCTTGCGACACGAGGCAGCTTAATCACTTGTAGATCAGGGAAGCTGCCAATTGCATTTCTCTTTTTCCCCTGCTGTCATCACACACTATCGCAATTACAGCGTTTCGAAAAGGCCGTATTGTGCCATTACCTGCGACTGTGATTCGAAGATCGTGTGTCAGCAGTGAAAGATATCAGCAGTGTAATAATAAAAACATTTAAGGTTTCATGTGACCGATGTATCCGGTGGGCTTAGATTATTACCTGGGCGAACATCTGATAACAATATTACACATTGTTTTACGTCCCAAAACCACGATAGTATTTCGAGAACCGCCGAGTTGTTAGGGCTCTGGAAAGTTTAACCATCTGTAGTTTTTTTTTTCTTTTTTACGTGCAGTCACATCGCGCACTACACGGGCCTGTAGCATAAGTGGACGTCTAAGGGGTTGTGTCTCCGTGCCTGATCGTTGGTGTCGTTAATGTTTTTAAATTCATGAGTTCTCTTTCTTGACTGATACTTGTGAAGTGCTCTCTGTTCGTTGCAACCACACCATACTTTTTGTTTAACATCGCGCATCAAACGGCGTTGCATCAGACTTGATACATTGCTTAGATTGTCTCCTTGTCGATGAAAATAACATGTCAATGAAAATGTCAATGAAAATAATTACGATCTTTATAGTGGTGCAAACTTCAGCATGTATATGTTGGATGATTGTGCACTACAATTAGGCTTTCATGATACGATGTCCTTTAGAGAATTATTGAGATTGAAAGGTAGAAAGGTCTACCGGTCTAGAATAACTGGTTTGCTACCCTAAACGTGGGTAAGGGATAGGGAACATTGCAAGGAGGAGATGAAAAAGAGGAGACAGACTGAAAAATAGCACATCACACTGCACATGCACAATCACCTAGTCAGTAAGAATCAATCAGTCTGGCATGGAAACGCAACATTACTACCAAAGCCGCTTGTGCAGGTTCGTTCTTTTTTTTAACAACCCCAGCAGTTCTTTGGTCGCCTTCAGCTGCAACGTCCTTTGTCCTTGTCAACGACATGCTAGAACAGATTCAACAGGCATTTGTCTATTGTAGAGGCGCGCTATAAAGGCAACCAGTGATTGTCTCAACACATTATATACCGTACAGTCACATAGGATCTGGTGTAGCGTCTCCTCGCAACTACACGCATCGCTGAAAGTATTGTCGCCCATTCCATTGTAGAAGGAACATTCTTTCGTAAATCATGCCCCTTACCATATACGATAAAGCATAGTGGCCCCTATTCAGTGGAGTCCACTTGGCATAGAGTGATACATCAAATGCACGCTCAAATGTAATTAATTTGCCAACTCATGTTACACAACAGTCACCTACGCTTTTAGATGCGAAGCACCTTCGTGGCCACGCTTGTCGGCGTCTCCAGTCGTCGCGAACTGTCAGGTATATCACAAAAACGGGTGGGCGCCACAATGGTTGAATTCCACTATTCGCACACCAATTCATTAAAAATTATGAAGACTACACCTAGCCCAGAAAACAGCCGAGGACGTTAGTGAAACAGAAACACCGTTATCTTCATGAACTGAAACCGGGCATGTGGGAAAAAAGACCACGAAGAGGAAGCTTAAGGTGAGCTGCATTTGGACGCAGCTTTCCGGCGACGTTGGGGAAGTGAGAACGCCCGTCTCTGCATGCCCGGTTTGAAGCTCGATACCCGTATTCGATCATTCCAGTGACTATAGGCGGCGCGATAGTAGGTCAAAATAGCGGACGAAATGGTGCGGAGGTGCGCGTCTCAGGCAGCATAAGGTCCCGTGAAGAAACAAACTTGTTTCATCCAATGACCTTAAGGCAGCAAAGCTCGTCAGGCCCTCTAGTTTCTCTGCAGACCAAGCTTTCTTTTGCTGAAGCGACGCATAGATGCTTGAATGAAAACCACTCAGCGCTTATGAATACCGCGAGACCAAACTGCGCCGCAGACTTGTCACCGTGTGCCAGGTTCGGAGGAAAGCCGTGTGGAGCCGCCTGTGTCGCTGGAATGACCGATAAATAAATCTCGAAACGCTACATGACTCGCCCCTCTACTAGTTTTACGGTAACGGAGCTGGAGCACACTTCACTAGACGCTTCGCTTCCCCACAGCTTTTGACACATTCACAACTAACGTTGAATCATCGAGCAAGTCATCGGGTGTTGTTTGCTCTGACCTCAGTGCGATCACATGAGAATACCTTTGTGTGTGCTAAAACAAATTACTAAGCGTCCACTACGGTGTACTCGTTATTATCAGTCAGTAACCGATAACGGCCTCGAATCATTCCGTGCAGTGTTACGAAATGTGCCATGAAATAACGTATGCTGCGCAGTTGAAGCATACATGTACTGCGTATGAAACATTTATCAATCAATTTCAAGCAATCGGAAACCCTGGGTGGAATCTTCTTTGTTTTCTGCCATCAGTGTTAAGGACCAGCTTTATAAAACTTTTATCTAAACAAGAGGCCCTTTAAATTTACAGTGCTAGAAAGCATATAAAAATAAATAAAACAAGGAAATTGGAGGCGCTAAGACTAAATTGGGGGCGCTAACTATACAATGAATGTTTGCCAGCGCATAGAAGTGGCCACACTGATGTTTTATGGTGGTAACTATGCACTCATTTAAGGATTCGTGGTAAAAGCGAAATACCTAATAAAATTATTTTCAACAAAACTCAATTCCATGGTCTCGCGGATTCCCTCAACAGCTCTTTCATCGCCGCGCATTTTCAGCTCTGTAATAGTTTAGAAAAACTGACATTCTTTTCAAGTATTCACGACAGCGTTTTTTTTTTCTTATGGGGAGTATTTCTTTCTGTACTGTAAGCACTTTTGGCATCTATCTATCTATCTATCTATCTATATATCTATCTATCTATCTATCTATCTATCTATCTATCTATCTATCTAGTGAGCCACCTATGTCCGAGTGCTCTCCTTTCTTCACTACCCCTTAACTTGGTAGGATCCAAAATTTGTATGGGAGGGTAAGATTGTATGATTAATTTGACTTGCTGGTCACCACATCATAATGTCACAATCCCGTCGCGTACATCGCGTGCACTTCCCGCTAGAGAGCGGCACATACCCGCGGGGGGGGGGGGGTGCCACCGGTATACGAGTATGTGCACATGGTTGCCCCAAATATGTGCCACAACATGAGTCACAGGTCGTGAAATTAACTTCATGTATTGTATCACGACACGCCTGTTGCGAATTGCACGATGTGTACGCCGTGAAGCCGTCGTGGTCGTTTTCTTGGTATGTTTTATGGCGTATTGTTCTCGTAGGCTTGACAAATGTTGGGTGAAATGCATGCACCTCAGTGCGAGTGGGTTCACTCTATTGGCCGCTGGAATGTGGGGCGCACCCAGAAAGATGGTGGGAGAACGACGGGAAAGGAAAACGTAGCGTTTTAACTGACGTCCCGGCCTTCTCTGTAGCAGCTAGCGCAGTAAAGCGGAGCAAAGCGTGTTGTGCGCGGTGGTCCGTATGCCGTAAGCACTCGCACTCGCTGCTATCGCTATGTAGGATTTCATGCTGGTGTAACGATGACGCAAGGTTCCTTCGACTCTGGCATGGTGTTCGTGGTAGCTGCCTATTTCAGCGACCTTTCGCATCGTTACATGGCCGCACAGTCCTGCAATGAGGCCTGCAATTTCTAGCGGCGATTCTAGGCCGTTCACTGGAAGCATGGCCAGTACCTTTTTTCTCTTTTTCTTTTTTTTTTGTTTGGGTAGGGGTATGTTTGGCCTAACTTATGTGCGTGTATATGCATGCATGCGTTTGTATGCGTCCATGTATTTATGTCCTTGTGCAAAGCTGAGAAATTTCGAGGAAGTTTGAACTCACCACCACCACCCTCCTCCCCACCGGCTACGTTATAGAGCTGCGCACGACTGTAGCCCACCGAGTATCGCCATGACAACGCCATCGCTGTGACTCGTCAAAAGACAGGCAGTGAACGTATCGACTCCTATGAGTGCTTGGAATATAGTACGTGAAACTGACAGTATCTGTGTAGCAGTCTTGTGTGGTTCCAAAATAGCGCGTGTCACTGATTCTTATACGCTGACGCCGTCATTCGTTTACCCGAGTAACGTCTGACAGAATGCGAAAAATAAATAAATAAAAGAACATGCTGCGCAGCCAAAATCACGCCATCTGCTTGGATTGATGTCCATTCTCCTAGCGCGTGACATCTCCCAGCTTTATTCACTAAATTGTCGTTAATTACTGTTTTCGGAACTTATTCTGCGGCCAATATATTGCCTTGATTCCTTTGAAAGCATAATCCCGAAAGGAACCTTTTACACTCCAACAGCGCTTTGAGAATTGTGAGTGATCTCTAGGTTCCCATACTCAAGCAAACCGCTAGTCTCTGAATAGGCGCACATGCTTGGAGATCACGTGTTTCTCAAAGGCATATATTGGGAAGAGAGAAAAAAAGAAAGGAAAAGAGGTTCAAGGCTGTCTCGCCGAGCTATGTCCAGAGGGAAATCGTTTCTGAGAACACTCTTCACGTCTGAGTGTCCGATGGGTTCGTGACACTCGCTAGTAGAAACCGACGCATGTGAGAAAGAAGACCGCTTTATATGCGAGTGAGCTTCTTTGTGACAACGCTGTACGAATATAGTGCATTATTTTGGGAAAGTGTTTACCGTGGTGATATCCCGCCATATTTAGTAAAGCTGTTGTTTTACGTACTACACGGGGGCTCGCCATATTCAATTTTCACAATCATTTTTATATTTAGACACCTAATTTCCGTATCACTGGAATGTCTTCGATAGGCCGCTGCGTTTTCTACTACACAGACCAACCTATCGATTTCGCTCGTAGAAGTGGTAATACAACAAAAAAAAACGTTTTTGTGGTGATGTGTTGCTGTTTCCGTAAACGGCACAAGACTTCAAGTTCTAATCTAAATCTGCACGAACATCTTGCTTGCACTCCATCAGCTCCAATGTGTCAGTCCCCTTTGATTTATTACCATTAGGTTACACTACACAAAAGCGTCATTGCACGATGTTTTTTTTTTCATCACTTGTGTTGACTCCGACAGTCACATTTCGCTTCGGTCACACACCAAAACATTCGCTTTAATAAATAATCATCATCATCATTAGTCTGACCACCACCCCTGCAAAGCAGAGGCTTCTCCCATAATCCGCCAATCTACCAGGTCTTGTGCTTTTTGCGGCCACGTTATATACCTGTGAATTTTTTTATCCGATCAGCCCACCTAACTTTCTGCATCCCCTTCGTGCATTTGCATTCTCTAAGAATTCAAGCAGTAAACCTTAATGGCCACCAGTTATCCTGCCTCCGTGCTACGTGCCCGGTCCACGTCCATTTCTTCTTCTTGATTTCAAGTATGATATCATTTAACCCTATTTGTTCCCTGACCCACTCTGCTCTATTCATGTCACTTAAGGTTACGCCTATCATTATCCTTTCAGTCACTCGCTGCGTCCGTCATTGCCTATTAAAGCTTAACGCTTTCTATGGGCCACCATATTTTTGACCCGAAGGTAAATACCGGCAAGGTGCAGCTGTTGTATACCTTCTTCTTGGGAGATAATGGTAAAACTAGGCTATCATTCATGATTTGAGAAAACTGGCCGAATTCGCTCCACTCCGTCCTTGATCTTCTACTCATTTCACTCTCATGGTACGGCACACCGCCACGGTGGTCTAGTGGCTAAGGTACTCGGCTGCTGACCCGCAGGTCACGGGATCAAATCCCGGCTGTGGCAGCTGCATTTTCTATGGAGGCGGAAATGTTGTAGGCCCGTGTACTCAGATTTGGGAGCACGTTAAAGAACCCCGGGTGGTCAAAATTTCCGGAGCCCTCCACTACGGCGTCTCTCATAATCATATGGTGGTTTTGGGACGTTAAACCCCACAAATCAATCAATCAACTATCATGGTATGGCTCCACAGTTGCTGCCTGTCTTAAGTAGACGTATTCCTATACAACTTCCAATGTTTGGCCACCTATTGCCACCTATAGTAGTAAATAGGATGTCATAATTAAGAACAAAATGGCATTGATATTCATCGTTTGCCCCTAATTTTGTTGGCGTTTGAACTCAGTCTTGTAAGCACAATTGCAATCTTTGATGATCTTTTTAGAGAAAAGGAAGACGAAGTGACTCGTTTACGGAACACACCTTGCTCGTCTTTGTGCTTTTCTGGATTTTTCGCCGCAGTTGTGGGGTATATCGCCCCATATGTCGTGGTGATGGATATTCAACCTCACGGGGCACCGTCCGAGTCCGGTTCGACCGCGGGGACTGCTTCGAGGAAGCGAGGAAACGCGTCTAGTGAGAGTAAGGACATTGAGCTGTACTCCGCATCAAGCGACGAGTCCTCGGACGGCTTCCAACCCGTCCTGTACCGCAAGGCTAAACGACGGATCGTCAATGCATCTTCGGCATCAAGCACGACCACCGTGAAAACTGCCCCTCAGCGATGGCCTCACTCTATCCTGTTTGTGCCACTGAAGGCTACCGACAGTCTACGCGGGCTGAACAGGCAAGCGCTCTCTGTGTATTTCGAGAATATTACGCCAAATCAGATCAAAGAAATACGTCTAAACGCAAGAAGGAACATCTTGGCAATCGATGTGCTGAACCCACGTGCGCTAAACGCGCTTCAGGAAGTAACGCAACTGGGTAACATCAATGTCAAGTCTATAATACCAGCTGACAGCACCACTTCAACAGGTGTCATTTATGACAACGCCACTTAAATTACAAACTCGGATCTCTCAGTGCTAATAAAACCGCCAAATGAAGATAATGTCATTGTGAATGTCAGCCGCCTTGGTAACACACATTGTGTGAGAATTACATTCAAAAGGGACTGTCTCCCCTCCCATGTGAAGGTTGGCCACTTTCGTCACCAGGTCCGACCATTTATTCCAAAACCTATGCGATGTCATAAGTGCCAGAAGATCGGCCATGTACAGGGAGCATGCAGGAACTCCGAAGTGAGTCCCCAATGCTCAGAACCACACACCGAGGACAAATGCAGCGCAACCATACTAAAGTGCCCTAATTGTCAAGGGGCCCACAGTGCATCTTCTAAAGACTGTCCACGCATAAAGAAGGAGTTTACTATTCTTAGACAAATGGTGCGAGACAGCTCTACAAACAAAGAGGCCGCGGAAAAAGTCCGGCGAAGACGACGACGTCACCGTCGAAAATCTCTGCGAAGAACATAGTCAACTACAAGAAGTAAGTCAACGCATCTGGGAACGGCGCCCACTGCAGGGTACACCGCGGCGAACGCAGACGATGGAAGAGAGAAAACAACTAGATCTCTCACTACTGAAGAGTGGCCGCCACTTACGCGCACGCAACTTATGGAAGAACCGCATCAGAAGCCGCATTCATCAGAGCAAGCTGCGACAACAGAGGAGCAGCGGAACTTGGATAAGCAAGTGATTGCTCTTCTACGACCCATAATTAATGCCATTCGCACAGTGTTGACATGCGCACGACATCAGTCAGAAGTGCACTTCAAGTACTGGACCCTCTGAGTCCAGTACTGGTGGCTCTTGAGAAGATAATGGCCCACCAGCCACTGTCTTTCAGGGAAGAGGTCGAAAAAGCAACAATTTTTCAGTGAAATGCATGGGACTGAAATCACGCATTGCAGATTTCAGTCGGTTCGTTTCCACTAATATGTTTCCCATCATCGTCATCTGCGAGCCAAATTTATCGAGCGCTATCAGACTCTCCGGATACGAATCATTTATGTCGGCTTGTTATAGTGGAAACAGCAAGGTCCTGCTGTTTATTCGACGTGACCTGACCTACATTATTCGGCCTGGACCACCTGACATCGATAACCAATATATATGTTTAACAGTGAAGAAAAAGGGTCTTATTGTCACTGTTGTCGGTGCACACCTGTCGCCATCAAGTAGATATGACCACAGAAGACTAGGACACATCTTATCATCCACTCCTGGCCCATAGGTGTTCATAGGAGACTTCAATGCCCACCATACGCTATGGGGGAGCCCGAAGATCAGCGCAAAGGGTAGTAGTCTGATAACGTTTGCTTCAGACAACGAGCTGTGCTTGTTAAATGATGGCAGCCCAACATTTTTACGTGGCCCTGGATACAGCAGTTGCCTTGACTTGGCTTTTGTTTCTCGAGGTCTCGTCAGATGTGCCGGATGGTTTGCGGACATAGAAACACATGGGAGCGACCACATTCCCACATATGTCAAGATCAGAGGATTATCACCTTGAAAGGTGCGCGAAACTATCTAAAGAGTGGACTGGAGCAAGTTTGAATCTCTCATGGAAGAACGCTGTCAAGAGAACACCTCATTTGACTTAGAAGAGGTGATCAAGTTCACAGTGGAAGACGCAGTGTGCGCCCTCACATGCTCTTCGTGAACAACCGAATTTGATGTGGAACTAGAACGACTTCGGGCTCTCCGACGGCGTGCGGAACGAAGGTACAGACGCACGAAAGCGATCGACGATTTACGAATCGCTAGACGTCTTCAGAAAAAGATACAACGCCGCATAGACAAGCTATAGAGTCACAACGTTGGGCAGCCTTTTGCGCGTCGTTAGATCCTCGCAAGCCTTTATCACACTTGTGGAGGACAATAAGAGGGCTCCGGACAGCTCCCATTCAGTGGTCTCCATTCAAGGCTCTAGCCCTTTCTCAAGAGAGATTGGAGGTCGACGTGGCAGAAGAGTTCTGTGCCAACTTATCTGGTCAACTCGCAGATCCCAACATCTCCACACTCTCACGTGGTGGCACGACATTACACGATCACCACATGGACCAATTTTTTTCTATTCATGAGCTTAAAGCAGCACTGGCTTTGTGTAGACGGACATCAGCACCCGGGCCTGATGGAATATCATGCAGAGCACTGTGTCACCTTGGTGAGTGTGCGAGGAGTGCCCTCCTCGAGATATACAATGATTCGTGGTGAGAGGGCACCCTCCCAGTTAACTGGTTCCATTACTGAAGCCTGGAAAGTCACCATTGGAGCTCACATCATACCGCCCGATTGTACTGGCTAGTGGCGTGGGCAAAGTGATAGAGAGAATGTTACTTGGACGGCTAGAATGGTTCCTGGAGCATCACAACATCTACCCGGACGCTATGACGGGATTTCGCCGTGGCCGGTCATCAATTGATAGCGTCATAGACCTGCATGGTCAGCTACATGCAACACGAAAAAGGCCGTAAGCGTCTCTGCGCTTTTTTATTTCTTGATGTTAAGGGGGCGTACGATAACGTCACACATGAAGCTGTCCTCACTGCTCTCAAGGAGGTAGGAGTGGGTGGCCGGATGTTTCAGTGGCTACGCAGCTATCTCTCTGAGTGATCCTTTTTCGTGAGAACCGAGAATGGTGACACTTCGCTACATTACAGTCACCGTGGTGTTCCCCAGGGTGGCTTACTTAGCCCTGTACTATTCAACCTGACGCTAATAGCTCTCAATGAGCATCTGCCAAGTACTGTCAGATTGTCAATGTACGCGGACGACATCTGCGTTTGGACGTCTGCAGTAACACGTCTACAGCTGCGAGCGCGAATTCAGAGAGCTGCCACTCAAGTTGCTATTTACCTCCGTCAACGAGGTCTGGAAATTTCCTCTGAGAAATGTGCACTTGTGGCATTAACGCGCAAACCAATGCAGAACTACAGCGTTCTGATAAACAGCGAAAGGATACGTCACCTCCGATCATACAAGTTCCTAGGTGTTATAATTGACAGAGACTTCTCATGGAGCTCACATGTATCATACATGAAAAGGCGATTGACAGGCATCTGTCATTTGTTCAAGTTCTTCGCTGGAAAGAACTGGGGAATGTCCACAACTGCTATGTTGCGACTATACAGGATTCTTTTTCTTGGATCCCTTCGGTACAGCCTACCTGTGTTAACCAACACAAGTAAAACAAGCATACGAATGCTTCAAAGTGTCCAGGCTCAAGCACTCCGAATATGTTTAAGCTTGCCCCAAAGTGCGTCAACAGCGGAAACTATCGCCATCACAAGGGACAACCTCATCAAGACCCACATTAATGTGGAAGTGCTAAGGACACATATACGACACCTTGCTCGAAGTCCTCGACATCACCTAGCCTCTCTACCAGTGGTCCGACCATGCACATCTTACTAAAAAACAGTGACCGCACATGGTGAGTCGATCCCAACTTCATTCTCTCCTGCCGCTAGACCTGTGACTCCGCCATGGTGCCTCGCTCAACCAATGATTAATATCAACATACATGGCGTCCAGAAAAAGGCCAATTTGTCGTCACCGGCTCTTAAACGGCTCACACTACTTCTCTTGTATGAGAAATACCACGACTCCACACATATATACACTGACGTATCGGTTCAGCCGGACAGCTCTACAGGAGCAGTAGTGATACCAAAGTTGGCCACGACAATTAAATTCAAGACATCTCACGCAACAACGTCAACGGCAGCAGAATTGGCAGCACTTCGTGCCGCGTTGCAATCTGTAGTTGATCAACGTACACGCAAGTAGACTATTTTCTACGACTTGAAGGTGGCACTGCAGTCTCTACTATCAGCTTTACGCCATGGACCACACGAGCAGCTGGTACTAGAGATAGCAGAGGTTATACACCACCTGACTGAGAAAGGGCACCAAATTACATTTCAGTGGTTGCCCAGTCACTGCGGAATCATCGGCAATGAATGGGCCGATCAAGCTGCCCGCTAAGCCCACACAGAAGATTATAAACTACGACTACCACATACTAGGACAGATGCTGCACAAAAGCTCCGCACGCTTGCTCGCCAGCAAACCACATCACAATGGAATCAGCCACACTTAAAGCATGCCTGACTGTACTCGCTTGACCCTACGCTAAGTCTTCAAGTCCCGTCGAGGCTTTGCCGAGCAGACCAGACCCTGTTATGTAGGCTGTGGTTGGGCGTTGCGTTTACCAACGCCTACGCTTTCCGCATTGGGATGGCCGACACCGCAGCCTGTGGCCACTGTGGCAAAGAGGAAACAATCCAACATATTCTTTGTGACTGCCTAGCATATAGTAAACAACGACTATGCCTTCGCAAGGAACTCAACAAATTAGGTGATCAACCTCTGTCGGAGCAGGGAATTCTGCTGTATCGACAGGATGCGACTTCACAGAAGAGGGCCCTGAAAGTGCTACTACACTTTTTGCGATTGACTGGCCTTACTGAACGGTTGTAGCTAGGACGCCCTTCCTGTGTGTGTTTTCGTTTTGTTATGAGTGTGCGTGCGTTTTTTTTCTCTATCCACCCCCTCTTTCTTGCCCCTACTTCCCCGCTCCAGCGCCGGGTAGCAAACCAGATGCCAATATCTGGTTAACCTCCCGGCCTTTTCTTTCTCACTCTCTCTCTCCTTCTCTCTCTTTTGATGCAAAACACGCACAACACACACACACACACATTTTGTTTAGCTTGGACAATCTGACATCTGAGCACGAGCACACCTAACATTGCAAGTGTTTCTACTACAAACGTGTGTAGTATACTTCGCAAGCGACGTGAACGGCATAAAAGCGCGGAAGAACTTCCATTCCATTCGCTCAACACGTGCGCACACAATGGACACTTTTCTTTGGGACGCACTCTTGTGTAGCTAAAAAATGGTAGAGGGGGGAGGGGACGTCATCGCTCTATACTAAAGAACATGATGCAGACAGCGCTGTTCATGCGGCAGTTTTACGAGGTTGACACGTGCTAAGAAGGCGCAGGGTTCGAATGAATGCCATCCAACAAAGTATGCTTTGTGCCTGCGCGCTTAGCCCTCAACTCACGTACGAGCTGTTGGACTATATAGAAACAGACCTCAGGGCGACAATGCAATTAACTCTGCCTAGCGGGAGATATCCGTGCAACTGTCGCTAGTCACTCATTCTTTTTCTTCGTCGCTAATGAAATAGGCACCTACATGTGGACCTTTTCACTAAAGGCTCCCTAGGCACTGCCGTAGTCCTCTCTGGGCTGTTCTTAGTGCGCGTGACCCCCCAAAAAATGAACTGCCGAGGCTTTGACGTCGGCTTTTGTACCCTCGTGCAACAGCCCAGAAAGGAGGAAGTCCTCTTCTCCGTAAAAAAAAAAAGGTCCATCTACAAAACACGGCGGAAGTGTGCCTGAGCTTTTAAAGAACCCTGCGATGAGAGCGCCCGGGGGTGTCGAGCAGTTTATAGTCAAGCTGCATTAGGTTTTCTTCTCGAAGCCTCCAAAGTTTGAAACTGGGAGAGAGAGAGAGGCAGAGTACACACCTTTATTTGGTGCAAGGCAGTGTCGGTGTGAATAGCTAATGGATGCTTGCTGCACTATTTATTCACTGGTTACATTAACCCATGCAACGTGGTCAAGTACATGGTCATAGTGCTCGTCCACTCACCTGAAGGTAGCGGGATCGCATACCGGAGCAGCGGCATCATTTCGACATAGGGAAAATGCTAGAGGCCACTGTGTGTTGGTTTATTTTATTTATTTATTTATTTATTTATTTATTTATTTATTTATTTATTTATTTATTTATTTATTTATTTTAACAATACTGTAAGCCTTTGTACAGTCCCATACAGGAAGTGGTTAGAAAAAGTATACATGAGCATGGGTATAGCAAATCAAAAACGAAAGCAGAACACAGAATACCTCAGTAGATAATGCTTCATAATAGATCAAGAACATCGCAAAAAAATGCAGAAATCGGATCACACATCAAGAAGCACCATACATTTGAACAAGCTTCTGCAAACATTTACCTCATGAAGTACATGCATACGTACTATGAAGAAAGATGCAAGAACCTCCGCTGGTTTAAATTTCCGGGGCCACCAACTGCCTACCACTCCCTCATTATCATTGTGGCTCTGCGGTGTAAAACTGCGGCAGTTATTACTAGCTCTCGCTGCCCTTTTGCCTCTGCTGTGGATCGGGGGCAATTTTTTGCGTAGCAGTTGAAGCAGGATCTAGCTCCGTACGTAGCAAAGATGTAGTCAGGGTTCGTGCATGCGGCTGCGACGCGCTATATTGCCCGAATGCCGAGGATGATTGGTCTTGTTGTGGTGGTGGAAAGTCGTAGGCGTTGAGCAAAGGAACGTGCGAAAGGACGCAGGGAGATGTTACTGTGCATCCCAGCAACGAGTGTCGCAAAGTCAGGACCGGCGGCAGTGCCGAAGATTGTGAAGCACTGCGAGGAGGCACATCAGCTTGACGAAAACACATTCCAGCTGTGGTGCTGTGAGCTATATGTAAACTGTAGGTTAGTTTGAAGGACAGACAGAGAGCTTTGGACAGCGTTTTCTAGAGTCAAAGTCAGGAGCTGTAGTTTATCTGTATTCGCTTGAGCGCAAGTATTATTGTGATCAAATTTTATAGACGTTAATAATGACAGTTTTAATATATTGCTAATATGCTGCTAATGTTTCTGATATGTTGCTAACGGGAATCTGCCCACCCCTCACCCACCTTTTTTTCCCCCTGGCCATCTATTTAGTAAGAGCCCCAAACTTAAATGTAGAGAACGAGAAAAAGCGAGCCTAGTAGGAGCAAAAATTTTAAAAGAAGCCCACAAACACATCGCTGTATATGTGTGCTTCTCTAAATTTTTTTCCCGTCTAGGCGCGCTCTTTCAGGTTCATTGTGTACGAACTGGTCTGCCAGCAATCTGTGTTGCAAATAGACGTACAATTTCTGCCGGCAACAAGCGGTTTTTATTTTGTTTGGTATAAAGCCATTTGTGGTAAGCTTTACATTTCGAAAAAACAATTATTGAGCTCTCTACATTGCACCGCCGCCGGCAAAATTGCTATGGAAGAACAATGTGATTTTGATATAAGAGCTGATTTTTCTACATTTAGTCAATTGCAGTTTGATGCATGACTACAACTTGCTCAATATGAAACAGCGGCTTATTTGTAGTTTTGTTAGAACATGAACGCCACAACGGGAAAACAAAATCGCACTCTTCAATGAGCTACAACGGTAAAGCTAAGGAAAGCTTGCAGTTTGACCAATGCGTCGCTTTGTTAAGCTGGTACATTTTCGAGAGATTTAGTAATAGAACTAAATTTTTATTGGACTAAAAGTAGGAAATAAAAACAGATTCCAAATATCGTTGTTTCGTCATCATGTCCTGTGCAGAGTTTTTTTTTCCTGTTTTACACATGGCAGAAAGGAGATCATACTAGTTTTAGCCCGACAACAAAAAAAGGCATCAGTTGGCATCTTAATTTCAGCAATTTCATCATTTCTATGGTCTACGCATAAAGTAAAAATCTCGAGCAAATACATTCCGTTTAGAATCGCGAATAAGCGCCTGGTGTGAGTGAAGGATTCGTAGTTAAAAGGATCACAATGAAAGAACTAAAACTGGGAGCAACGTTTTTTTTTTTTTTTTTTTAGCCTCAGTGTAATGCAGTTACAGATTCGGAGGAAAGAAGAAAAAAAAAAGTCATTTGGTGCAGCAAGCATATTTTGTGGCGTACGCGCCTCTTGCCTCTTTCTGAACTTTAATGTCGCTGCATTTAATAAGATTCCTGGTCGTAAAAGGAGCGATTTCTGCTTCCTCTTCTTCTTTGAATAAACATAGTGGCTTATGTATTCGTATGTTGTAAAGAAATCAATTTATGAAATTCCGCCTTCGCCGGGTGCGCCGTCTTCTGCGTGATGGAAGGCGCTCAAAACTCGAAGCTTCAACCCGGAGCAAGCATGCGGAAGTCGTATCGTGCATCAGCCGTCTTAGAGAAATGAACGATTCATTGCGGCTGCTGCAGGGCCATGCGGAACTCAATTTGGAATCTTTCTTTTTCTTTAGCACGGTACGTGGCAACCCAGCACGACGTAAAAAATTGAAGAAACCTTTGAGAACTCTTTAGATAGATGTCCTTCTTTTCTTGGGAGGAGAGACATACAGAGACGAACTTCAACGAGAGAGAGAGACAGATAAAGATGCAAGAAAAGGCAGGGAGGTTAACCAGACGCACATCCGATTTGCTACCCTTCACTGGGAAAGGGATGAAGGGGAGAAAAGAGGTTGCAGCGAAATGAGAAGGTACACACAATCACGAGCACACTCGGGGAGCACACACAGTCTACAGGCGGTCGCTCAGGTTTGTTGACTTTAAGTAAAGTAGCAGTGCTTTAGTCGCTTTCTGCGCAACGGAGGCAGATGCCCAAGGTCCTAGTATCTTCTGCACACAAAATGTTCCGGGGTCAAGTTGATTCAAAACCATTCGGAGCAGGCATCGCTGTGTGTCGTAGCAAGCGCAGCTGCACAGGACGTGTTCGATGGTCTCTTCAGCTCCGCGGTAGTCGCATGTAGGAGTGTCTGCCATACCAATGCGAAAAGAGTACACCTTTGTGAATGCAACACCCAACCAAAGGCGGCATAACAGTGTCGCATCGGAGCGGGAAAGTTGTGATAGTAGCTTTATCTTGAGCGAAGGATCCAGTTCATAAAATTGACACCTTTGGAAGCTGGTAGACGACCAGAGCGTGCTTGTGAGATTTCGAGCCAGCAGGTAAAGTTGTCTCGCTGCATCATTCCTTGATAGAAGAATCGGGACTACACGGGTTCCTTCATGGGCTGAGCGGGCTGCATCATCGGCTAATTGATTTCCGGTAATACCGATATGTCCAGGCAGCCATTGATGTATAATATCGTGCCCTCGTGCTAGAGCTTCATGATGGAAATGTCTTATTTCTTGTACCAATTGTTCATGACTCCTCCTACGCATGGCAGACTGCAAACTCTGAAGCGCTGCCTTCGAATCACAGAATATGACCCATTTTCCTGGACGTTCTTAAACGAGATATTGTAAAGCAGCTTTTATAGCAGCAAGCTCTGATGCCGTATATGTAGTCATATGCGACAACTTAAACTTGATTGTTATTGCTGCAGCCGGAATGACAGCGGCACCTGATGAGCTGCTGGACGAGATGGACCAATCAGTGTATATCTGCGTTCGGTCCAAGTACAACTCACGTAATGATAGCAGTGTTGCTTGCTTCAATGCTACTCTGGAGTGATTGCTTTTCTTTTTGATACCCGGAATTTCTAGACGTACTTGCGGCTGGTCGAGGCACCACTAAGGACATGCCATTCTCGTAGCTGGCGTATATCCTGATGGAATGCTGTTTAGTGCTTGGCTATGACGTCTGAAAACGTAGCACGTGGTCTTCCGGAGTGTAGAAAGGCCAAGTGGTGGTCGGGGACACGGCTAGCATGTCGAATGTGCGCTCTCAAGCAATCCACAACTCTATCTGTCCTGACCGGATGGTCTTTGGCAAGCATGATTGTGGCATAAGTAGAAGCGCATCGGGGCAGTCCTGGGCAGATACGCAGAGCCTGACCCTGCAAACTCTGCAATGAATGAGTTTTGGATTTGCAAGTGTTAGTCAGTACCGACAAGCTGTAGCGCAATAGACCCAGAAATAGGGCCCTGTACAGCTGTAGCATGGAGGCCACAGAAGTTCCCCATGCTTTCCCGCACAGGAGTTTCATTGTATGCACAATAGATAGCAGTCTCTTCTTCAAGTACGCACAATGCGGGCTCCACGAAAGACTTCTGTCGATTATTATGCCCAGGAAACGATGCGTCCGTGCATATTTGACACTCTGCCCATTGATGTAAACAGGGTATGGCGTCATTGGTTTGCGTGTAAACGCCATCAACGCGCACTTCACAGTTGATATAGTTAGGCCTTGTTTCTGAAGGTAGGCTGTTGTGAGGGTTGCTGCCCGCTGTATTCGTGCACGCACCTGAGGGCGAGTAACTGCAGCACTCCAGAGGCAAATATCATCGGCGTATATGGATAGGCACACCGACTTCGGCAGAACGTTCACCAGACCAATGAGGGCAACATTGAACAAGGTGGGGCTTAAAACACCTCCCTGAGGTACTCCGCAGTAGGTGTAATGTTCAGCAGTTGTACCCTCATATGTTTGCACAAAGAAACCCCTGCCAGTTATATAATCTTTTATCCATTGAAACACTCGTCCACCAACGCCAATTGCTGTGAGAGAAGTGAGGATGGCATCGTGAGCTACGTTATCATATGCACCCTTCACGTCAAGAAAGAGTGCCACTGATATGCGCTTGCGACTTTTTCTTGCTGAACAAATGTCGATAAGTCAAGGACGCAGTCGATGGAGGAGCGGCCCCGACGAAAGCCTGCCATTCAAGAAGGGTATTTGGTGTATCGTTCCAAGTACCACTCGAGACGAAATAGAACCATTCTTTCCATCACTTTTCCGAGGCAGCTTGCGAGGGCAATAGGGCGATACGGTGTCAAGTCCAATGGGGATTTTCCCGATTTCAAAAGTGGTATTAATCGACTTATTTTCTATTCTCGGGAAACACTGCCGCTGAGCCAGGAGTTGTTGAAGCATGTTAAAAGTTCTTTTCT
The DNA here is from genome assembly GCF_043290135.1 of Rhipicephalus microplus. Taxonomy (NCBI): domain Eukaryota; kingdom Metazoa; phylum Arthropoda; class Arachnida; order Ixodida; family Ixodidae; genus Rhipicephalus; species Rhipicephalus microplus. Next base: position 252,629,520 of record NC_134700.1, on the reverse strand, counting down.
GGCTTTTTGCCCAGATAGATAGATAGATAGATAGATAGATAGATAGATAGATAGATAGATAGATAGATAGATAGATAGATAGATAGATAGATAGATAGATAGATAGATAGATAGATAGATAGATAGATAGATAGATAGATAGATAGATAGATAGATAGATAGATAGATAGATAGATAGATAGATAGATAGATAGATAGATAGATAGATAGATAGATAGATAGATAGATAGATAGATAGATAGATAGATAGATAGATAGATAGATAGATAGATAGATAGATAGATAGATAGATAGATAGATAGATAGATAGATAGATAGATAGATAGATAGATAGATAGATAGATAGATAGATAGATAGATAGATAGATAGATAGATAGATAGATAGATAGATAGATAGATAGATAGATAGATAGATAGATAGATAGATAGATAGATAGATAGATAGATAGATAGATAGATAGACACGCTCAATGTCGCCGAAGTTCGCTAAGAAATGTTTCGCATTTAAAGGATACAAACAGAGAGAAAGAGACAGAAAAAACAGGCATGAAATAAGAGATAGAAATAATGCAGATTCAAAGACCGATAAAGAGAAAGAAGTAATTTGAAAGTTAATGGATACAAAAAAACAGATGAAAGAAACAGGGAGAGAGACGAAGAGATACAAACTGAAAAAAAAACATTAAGAAAAACTATAAAGACCACTCAGATGCATTGTTGCTTTGGGTTTGGATAAACCTGGTGCGAAGCCGCCAGATTGTTTTTCTGTAAAATTTTCATTATTCTTAAATTCTTCTGCCTTGCAGTTCTCGACTCGTGACATAAAGCCACCGTCTGCATGTTAGTGCTAGTTGTGCCTAGTTGAAAGCAAACAATGCATTCAGGCTGTCGTAACCCTTGCGAGACGACACACGTTCTGCCATTTGATACGTCAGCGTTTGAGGCCTAATGCATTTCAGCTGCAGCAGCTCACAGCACATGTCCGAGCTATTGACAATTCCACCAAAAAAAAGCATGTTTTCCCAGACTACGCGAGAAAGTTGCTTTAATGGAAAGTGTCCCATGTCAATGTTAGGATATTGTCGGCGAAGTTTAGGAAGAGATAGAGCGGATGACAGCTTGTAACGTTGCATGCTCGTGATCTCTCTTTCTCTCTTTCTATCTCTTTTTTCATTTTTTTTTGATGGTTTCCTTTTATTTCTGTGCACTCTTGAAACTTTTCTTTGTTATCGAGGATCATGGAAGCTCTGCAACATTCAGTAGAAGTGTAGCCTACAGCATTACTAATCCAGAAATGTAGAAACGACGCAATATGGGTTTCGCAGTAAGACGACAGTTTTTTTAATCACTTTTGCAATTTTAAAGCCGGAGCATCACTGCTGGCGCAATCGCTAAACGACGAAATGGAAACAAGTAGGGCAACACAAAGAGCCTCGCCAGACGGAGCTCTGGTTTGCTACTCCGCCCGAGGTGAATGGGATAAATTAGAAAAGTGAAGTAGAAGTGGTGGAAGGATAGCACAAGTCAAGCTGGTATGCTTTAAAGGGCTCATCAAGGGTACAAATATGAGAAACCGAGTATATAGTCCACTGCTCTGACAAAAATTCAAGAACTTCGAACAGTATTTCTCCAACAAGTGCCATCGGGCAGGTTAGGGCAGGAAATTAAACCTCTATATGGCGTTCAAAGTGAAATCTGCACATATATCAACGGGTATTAAATGACACATTTTAGCCTTGCCTATTTAAACATGAAAAAAAAAACGTTGAAGTTCTCACCAAGTCCCACAACGCTTGGAAAAGCGAAGCTGGACGATTCTGAAGTCTAATCTGGATGCTTCTAAGTTGTCGCTAGGCTTTATCTGAATTATGCTAGGTTGCTTTAAGTTGTTTCTATAAGTTGCTGCTAGGCTTTTAGCTAGGGGATTCTAGACTGTTTGCAGGTTGCCTTTCAGCACAGAGGCCCCGGTTCCAGTTAAGCCACACGCATTCACAGACACGATACGGCTGTTTAAACTCCACAGACAGAAACTTGTATTGAAACCGACCGTTCGCACCTTTCATTAATCTGCTCAGGTCACAGGTCAGTTTATTACCTTAACGGTCTCCCTTTTCTTGAAGGGGCGTCATCACTTAGGGGTCTTTCCGCAGTCGCCATGGCGTTTTCCTTTTGCTAGTATCCTCTCGTTTTACGTACCGCTGAAACACTCCGCACAGATGGTTCATTAAAGCTTAAACGTGTGACCGCGTTGTTCATCACTGGGATAACCCCGTAAGTTTGCGGAGGCTTTTCTCAGTTACTGGTCACGTCCGTCTGAAAATCTGAATTGGTATTTGCCGCCAGTCTTTTGCCCTCTCCGATTTCAGTGGACCGAGGATGAGTAGCAAGACTCACCCGATTTCTATGGCACATACTCGTTCATGGTAGCTTTTTTTTTTACGCACCTAAATAAAGTTTCTCCGTGTCATACCATATCTCACTAAAACTTTTATCGTCGGCTTGGACAGATTCGCTATTAATATCGTAGCAGTGTGGGCGCGCTCAGATTACCTGTGTATATTGCTTTCCTGTGCGTTGGCTGCTTTCGATAAATATAAAACGAAGCCGGGAGTTCGATTCTCTTTGAACATCTCCCTCGTTTTCAATAGCGTTTTGATGTTCATGCAGACTCTCTCTACCTTTACTTCTTCAAGAGTAAAAATTTCTTCACACTCACAGTGTCTCGAGTTTCCTTACCTCGATCAAATAAAAATAATCACAGCATATCCACGGAGCGAATAATGATGAGTGGGACGAAGCTTCGGAGGGTTTTATCAGTAAACCGTGAATCGTCCGTCTGTCCGTTCATCTGTCTGTCTATCTGTCCGTCCGTCTGTCCTTCTGTCTATCTGTCCATCCATCCGTCTGCCTGTACTTTCCGAGTGAGTCATCGAACTAGGCGGCCTAGTACGAGCTAGGAGGGACAGACCCATGGTTTTAGGAGCTTCACCCTAGAAATAAATTGCGTCCCAAACTTTCAGAAAGTCGTTCCGCTATCGGAAAAATGGCGACAAGCGAAGCTTGGCCTGTTCGTGCCTCCCATATAATTGTCTTCTATCCTTTTCTTTCTTTTTTTCTTCCATTTTCTAATTAGTTTTTTTTTTCATTCTATCGTATTCAGCGACGATCCCCTTGAAAGTTTTCTTTCATTCGTACGGCGAATTCGACCTTCACACACGTGCCTATAGCAGCGCGAAATTTTCGTTTCTACAGGCGACAATGATGCTTCATGTGTGATACAGTGAAACACAACAATGAAAATTAATTGACCTCGCATATTTTGTCACAGGTGTCCTGGAATAGGAACCCTCCCTTTGCATTTAAATTTTAAAAAAGACTTTCATCATCGGCTAACGGTGACATTTCTATGCATATTGTAAACGGCTAATTGTTGACAAACCCGCGGTCGAGAGAGCGCAAGCTGGTAAAAAACGGTGCATACAAACAAGCATGTGAATGGGACACCTTCGAGGCCCTATTTGTGGACATTGCTACACATGCGCCACCGCCAGGTTTTTTCATGAATCCGCCTTTTCCATTTTTCTGTCCATGCTCTCAACCGTTCCACCTGGGCTTCGGTAGGGACTGTCACAACCACCATCACCCTGAATGAAGGCCTCTGAGATTAACCAAGGAAAGTGGGAAAGGTGGATTATACTGCACCCACCGCCACCGATATCTGTAGTCTACAGATGCTTCACTTTATAAAGAACTGTTCACCATGTATGAGCTCGAAATTGACGTATCACCCTGCCACGGTGTCACCCTGCCACGGTGGCCTAGTGGCTATGGAGCTCTACTCTTGACCCGCAGGTCGTGGGATCGAATCCCGGCGGCGGCGGCGGCCACATTTTCGATGGAGGCGATAATGCTTGAAGCCCATGTACTTAGGTTTAAGTGCCCGCTAATGAACTCAGGGCGGTCGAAATTCCTGGAGCCCTCCAGTGCAGAGTCTATAATAATTATACCGTGATTGTTTAGGGACGTTAAACACCTGCAGTTACTGTTGCAATAGTTGTATTGTGCTCTTCCTTTTAGTCTTCGGTTGTGCTCACAGAGGCACTTTCATCTGAAATCACCATTTTGGACAAGCGTAATGAAAAATTAGGATCGAAAGGAAAAGAAAGGAAGGAATGTGAATGGTTGTGCGATGGGAACAAAAAGAAATTATAGGGAAGCGTCGAATGCACGTAACATTCGCTTTGTATAGCGAACACATGCTCGGTTACTAAAGAAAAATGGGACAACTTCTAACGTAATTTGAAGAGCAGTGAACACTGCCGTTGCTTTTCATACTGTGTGGAAACCGTAAATTCGATTAAGACACTGCATTGTCTCTTTTTTTGTTAATTAGTTTTCTCGTCTGCACAAGAAATCCAAGATGATCTTGTTCAAGAGAGAACATGAGAAGCAACGTTTGCAGGCGCCAACCGCTAAAGTAAGCATCACTTCTTAATTCAGATAGTGCACTGCATAGTCAACTGATAAACTTCTTGTTAAAGGTATATTATGATTAGTTTTAATGTCTTGTAAGTTCTCATGACCAGTCCGCGCGCTTTTCGTGGTCTCGTATTATAATGAATTTTTATCTGCACATAAAAGGTTTACGCACTTGCACTGTTGGTGCTTTTTTTTATGGCGTCACTGTGAGTGACGCAAAACATCATCATCATCACATGATGACGTCACCACAAAACTTTAGTATGATGTCATGAATCTAAAATTGTGGCGTCATCAATTGTGAGTCTGGGTTCTCACCGACGCGTCTCCGCTGACGTGGGTTGCCTAGACGTCAAAGTAACGTCAAAGCCGGACTCCTGGGGTATCGTGTAGCGTCTCCGGGTGGAGGAAACGATGCTGACAAGTTGGGGAAAGCGAAAACAAGCAGATTTAGTGGCGCTTTGTACAAGTATTTACAACATAGAAAGTTCGAGTTCAGCGATCCGCGAGCGTGGTGGATGAACCGATAAACCAAGGTTCAGAGCGACTTCTTCTACTTTGAATAGTCGTTATAAGCCCTGTCGGGTTCCTCTTACTTGATTGAAAAACGAATCACAGACATGGCACATGCCATGGCATCAGCCAATAAAACACGGTCGTTGATGAGTCGTTGCACTCGACGCATTGTTCCTTTCGTCGGTTTCGCTCAAGAGAGAGGGAGTAGGGTCTATCACGGGGCATGCTGGCGGGGAGTAGCCTACTACAGTCACTCCCTGGAATACAGCAAAGGATTAGGCGACTTATCGCTTTTGTCTCGACCTACAAGGTCCGTTGGCCTCCTCGAACAAGCCATTGTGGAAGAAATGCCTGCATGGACGTTGACTCGCGGTCCATAGAAATCGCCACATTCTTATCCCTCTCTTGCTTCCCTCCGCTGGACGCTCGTTCTGTGAGAAAGGCACTCGAGTTTCAGGTTGTGAGAATGCACCGCCGCTATGCTCATCTTAGACAGCATGGGGCAAACGACCAAGAGTGAGAAAAACGCCTTCACGCCATCGTCGCGCAGTCAAAAAATGGCCGGTCACAGAGGTCGTGCAAAACCAGCAACACCTATCCCGGAGGCAGTGCAAAGCTACGCTCTAGGTGCAGAAACAAGACTGAAAGTTGAACTAGTTGGTAATACCTTGTAAGGGAAAAAAACGCGCCAACGTACAGGATAGAGATAGGTAATGCAACGCTCGCTTTTGCTGCGTTGTCGTTCGTCCCGTCCGATTGAGCGTTGTTTATTTTTAACCTACAGGGTGAAAAAAAACTCGGAGCAGGGCACGGAGGCCCAGACACATCGACTGAGACGAAAAAGATGAAGAGGAACACGACGCTTTTCATCATTGAGTTACCTAAGCCGAATGCACTGAGGGCTCCAGCAGTTTTTTTGTTTTTTTTTTTTTGTCGCGACGTTCTCAGTATGATTGCACTTCTATGTGTGAGGAAACGAGAAAAAGAGAGAGAAAGAAGATATAAAAATAAACAAAAAATAAATAAAAATGAAAAATAAATTGTGTGATAGAAAGAACAGATACAGAAAGAAATACAAAGAGAGAGAGAGGTAAATATATAAGAAGATGTTGGACTTTGTTTTCCCAGTCTTAACTGGCCCTTTCTTTGGCCACGTCGCTATGTCTAGGCTCAACAGGCAAATAATCGGTTTCGCTGTAATGCTGAGAAGAACACCAAGGTTGGCTTTTTTTTTTTCAGTTTTGGCAGCACTGGCGCGAAGCTGCCCGAATTTTTCGCGTCCACAGGATACAATCGGCAAGTTCGGTGTATGTATTACTATCCACACTGGCACGTCGATGGAATGACACGCTAAGACAGAACACACACAATCGCAAGTGTTGGCAGAAACTTTGGTTCGTGTGTCTTTATTCTGTTGATTTATGCGGTCACACCGCGGCATAATGATGACAAACACGTGGCCTGAGAAAACAAGCCATAAGCGTTTTCTTTTTTTTCTGTAAGCTTTCTGGGATCCTCGTAACTGGTAAACATATGTAGAAAAATTGTCAGTGGACTGAAAGAAATAAAATGAAAGGGAAAATGTTATGATCGCTATGTTCCTTACAGCCCAATTTAAATATTTCTGCGAATGAATGCTCATTCTCTTTCTGGCTCTGAGGGATGCACTGTTCTTACCCAGCAGTCGTTTCTATTGGTAAGCACGTCTACTAGTATTGGCTTTCATGACATAACTCGGACGTCTGCGAGATTAATATGAACGAAAGACGAAGGCACGACAGAACACGCCATGCTCAATGTTCAACACCTCTTGGGGCCAAAGAGTAGCACGGCACGTACGACGGACAAGAAAAGAGAGGACACGAGGGCTGACTAGTGGTAGCGCCTGTTTCCTTGTCCATAGTCTTTGCCACGCTGCACGTGTACCAAATAAATGTTGATTTACCCACTCACTTTCCCACCGCGGTTGGCCGCTGCCCTGTGCAGCCCAAGCCTCGGTGACCAACTCTGGGCCGTCCAGCAGGCCCGCGAGGCAGCGGTCAGACAAGGTCTTGACGTCCCCACCCGGCATACCTAAGGCCTGGTCGGTGAAAGCTGTGCCGGACTTCCGATAAAGTTGTTACCAACCAACCACCCAGATTGCATGCTGTGCAAATTCAGCCATCTCCTTACGTCATGACAAAAAAGAAAAATGCGCACACACGCACCCACATCTGATTCTGTGCATACATGTTTTCTTCAGTATTCATTCGTCTTTCGTGCTGATAGACTTTAGAGGTGTGCCAATTTGCCCGACGAAAGAACTGAAGTGCGGCGTATCCACTTTCAATATATTATTTTTTGGCTGGAGGGCCACTAAATTTATGTGGTATGATATTTCGTTGTCGTGAATTCCTTCTCATTTAGTAATTGGGAGCAGAAGAGCACGAAAGCAATTATACGTGATGAAATATGAACCTAAGGGTAAATGTTCTTTTTTTACAAAGCAAAAGGCAAAGGTAATATAATTAATGATACGCAAGAACGCGCAGTCTCCTCTCATTAATACTGTTTCTTCTTACAAAGTCGACGATTGCGCCACTCTGCGACTTACTGGGGAATGTCCGGGGCGTCGTATCGCTAAAATGAAGGCAAATAAAAGTCATTTGTCAGATCCAAATTACCATGGGAATTGATGTAATGCGAAGCATGCGGAGGGACGGACACTCTTTTGTAACTTTTTTGTTGAGCGCAACGTTACGAAATCACTCTAAACATTTGTACAAACGTTATACGCACAGATATCTTATGTTAAACAGTCGCATAACTTTTATGTAACCAGTTGTTTACTGCCGCGCAACGATGCCAACAGCAGCGTGTGTTAGCAACACCAGAAGTGGTTAGCTGAAATGCAGCGCTTGTGCTTGCAAGGATGGTGGCCCTAGATAGTGATACGTAGACAAATTTCAGTGGATGGCACTTAAGTAAAATTGACGATAACCTGCTTTGACGAGCCCCGCCGTGGTGGTCTAGTGGTTGAGGTACTTGGCTGCTGACCCGCAGGTCGTGGGATTGAATTCCGGCTGTGGTGACTGCATTTTCGATGGAGGAAAAAATGCTGTAGGCCCGTGTGCTCAGATTTGGGTGCTCGTTAAAGAACCCCAGGAGGTCAAAATTTCCGGATCCATCCACTACGGCGTCTCTCATAATCATATGGTGGTCTCGGGACGTTAAACCCTATATATCTATCCAACCTTCTTTGACGCCTGTATCATTAGAGCACATATGTAATGCTTATATGCTTATAAAATCATATGGGCAACACAGCAACCACAATTCACATTTAAACAACATTACGCCTGCATAGGATCTTTTTTCCGAAGGAGTTAAGAGACCTGGCATGGCTCTGCGGTACAGTATATTAATTGCCACGCAGAATTCTTCTGTTCGATTTCTCCTGGAACACTGATATTTATTCTTTGCATTCGTGGGGCCAACGCTTCCGATGTCGCGGTTCACTAAATGCCCTCGCATTTAAATTATCAGTGATTGTTCTCTAGGTTCCTCGGTAGATATACACTGCCCAATACCTATGGCACATACCCGCATGACACGGCCCACGGAAGGCGGGTATGTGCCCCACGTGTCTGAAGGAAAGAGTTGCACGTCGTACGTGACGGAATTTTTCACATTATTTGTATTCTCACAAGACAGTCATAATCGCCAAACCCTCTTGTCGTCTCATACTAACTTTGGTCTACCCCAAGTTGAGGTAAGCACGACAGCACCCAGACGTAAGCGTATAGATAGATAGATAGATAGATAGATAGATAGATAGATAGATAGATAGATAGATAGATAGATAGATAGATAGATAGATAGATAGATAGATAGATAGATAGATAGATAGATAGATAGATAGATAGATAGATAGATAGATAGATAGATAGATAGATAGATAGATAGATAGATAGATAGATAGATAGATAGATAGATAGATAGATAGATAGATAGATAGATAGATAGATAGATAGATAGATAGATAGATAGATAGATAGATAGATAGATAGATAGATAGATAGATAGATAGATAGATAGATAGATAGATAGATAGATAGATAGATAGATAGATAGATAGATAGATAGATAGATAGATAGATAGATAGATAGATAGATAGATAGATAGATATCAGATCAAATTTGGATGACTTGGCTGCGAGCCTCACTTCGTATAATGTTGCGATTTGTCGCTATCACATTCATTGCTTCACTTTTTTGGTGAACTTGAACTGACTTTGTGCAATCATCCTTGCCACAGTCACAAACGGCACTTGACAACATGTGCACGAGTAAACATAGCCACCGAGAAAGCTTCTTGAGACACACCTAGGTATACTGCGGCTAGGCACGTTTTGCAGGCACGTTTTGCAGGCCGTGTCATTCGGGTATAATGTTTGTCATGAGGTGTTCGTGTTCAGCTGTACCTGTGATTACGTTTCGTGCGTAATTTGGGCGTGAGAAACGCGATGCAGGTTTCGACCTAATTGCCATTTTCTCGTGACCTTCCAATTTGTTGTTATCGCGTTCATTGCCTCGCCTTTGCAGCAAAGCTGTGGCTTTCTTTCTTCCTTGCTGCTTGTTTTTAGTCGCATGTTTCACATTGAACTTTCAGTCCACTGTGTGAAATAAAGAAATAGAGACAAAATACATCATTGAAGTATTCTACATTTGTTTTATTAACATAATCCAATCTAATTCTTTCTCTTGAGCAAAGAGATCGGACGGTACACGCTGCATGTTATCGACGAGTGTTATAGCTCGAATCAAGAGCTTGTTTCCGGCCATAGCTACCAGCAACCAACTAAGTGACGCCCATTCCCTCAGAGGCTGTGGTTTTGTCTGAGCGGTTTGTCGTACGCAGATGCCAGGCCACGCATTGCCAGGCCGTTAACCTGCGCCGAGTGGGCCTCGGACACCCGCTCATCGTGCATGCACACGATGTCTACCCTGAACACGCACATGTCCTTCACGTCGGCAACGCACAGCGAGCACCGCTGTGCCCGCGGATCGCCGTACCCTGCAGCGGTGGGGTCGACAACGGTGGTGGCGGGCACCAGGGACCTGGGAAACCAGGAGAGGAGCGTGCGCTTAGAGAAGCGCCTGAGCGACGACGAGAAGCGGCGAATATCTTCCTCCGGCACGGCGTCGGCCGGGTAGCATCGGGACGAGAAGCAGCGTCCCACGTTCAGGCGTCCCGTGTAGCTGCCGTACACGAGCGGGTTCACGCACGAGTTGGACACGGCGAACATGAAGAGCGACGACTGGAGGTAGTCGTCCACGTCCTTGGCGCTCTCGGCGTCGAACTGGTACCACAGCACCATCACCACGTACGGGGTCCAGCAGAAGAAAAAGGCCAGCACGATGACCACCGTGAGGCGCAGGGTGCGGTACTGGGCACGCTGCATGCGCAGCATGTCGGAGCAGCGCAGCCTGAACCGCGCGCAGGGAGCCGCGTCGGCCACGCCCGGTTCCTGGGCTGGAGTAAAGGAAGCTTCATTAAAAGCGGTGCAATACTTATTTGTTTGTTTTCCTTCAATGAGACAGCGCTTCGTTTTTTCTTCATGTATTGATTACGTTAAAGTCCACAGCGTTATTTTTAATGGCTAAAAATGCAAGAAATGAATGAATGAATGAATGAATGAATGAATGAATGAATGAATGAATGAATGAATGAATGCTCCAGCAAAATGCGAGAAATGGGCTCGAGCGAAAAGCTAGAAAGGTAGCGTGGGAAGTTCGCGAGGCCCGAAGGAGCGAAAAGACATACAATATACGTTAGATACTCTAAGAAATAAGGAGTAGCCGGTGCCTTACTTATGCGCCAACATCTCCTTACATCACGTTATTAGAAAAAAAGAAGACAGGGCAGCAACGTATCGTGTCCAGTATTGTCGTGCCAGAAGTTTTCTCTGGTTGCAATCGGCAGATCAGAGATGCATCGAAGTGCTACAGTATGCGCATTTACTACCATCATGTCATAAAGACTGCCCAACTGCAGAAAATATCAGCGCCACGCGTGTGAACAATATTATAGCCCCCAATATGATCTGTATCGACCTTTAAATGATAAAAAATAGCTGCTCATAGGGTATACTCATCTACCTAAGTTCTTATAACAGCACAGAGGGTGGCGATTGTATTCTTGAGAAAATAATAATTTGTGACCTTACTTCTGCTGGACTCTCTCTATAATTTGTGAGCTGAATTTGAAATGTAATTCAACGCATTTAATGAGTCAATGATTAAAAGAAAGCTGCGAAGAAAGCTTCTCACCACGCGAGTCCTTCGCCTGGCGATGCATTTCGCAGAGGATTCGGCCGTACGAGAGAATGATGGCGCCCAGTGGAATCCCGTAGAGCACGAGCAGGCAGAACAGGTTGTACAGCGTCTCGTGAAGTGGCGACGGGAAGGATGAGAAAGTGACGCACTGCCAGAAGCCGGGAAATTCAGGATGCTCCATGACACGAAAGATGAGCGCCTGCACAAAGCAGGTATAGGGTAGAAGTACAGCAAAAGCTGAAAGCGATGAAAGTTACTTGCAACACTGGCTGCAGTGCACTGAAGTCGACATTTCGACCAACAAGCTCTTCTTCTTCTTCAAGGCTGCAACTGCTTCAAGGCTTCTTCGAAATTCTAAGCCTCGAAGAAGACAAGTGAGCTTGTCGAAACGTCAGCACTGGAGACAACACCATGTTCAAGCATGTTTCAACGAAAAGAGAGCAAGCAGGCAAATAAGCGATACATTAAGTGGGAAACCAAACTGTATTTTTCTCACATTAATCCCATCTCGCGAAGTAAGCCCGTAATACCCGAAATAAAAAAAGACTACATAGTTCCAACGTCGTCAAAAACACCCCACGCCCGTATTCACAAAAATGTCTTACGCTAAACATTTTTGCAGGAGAACATTTCAGCCAATCATGATGCAGGACATGCAATTAGCGAAATCGGCTGTCCGATAGGAAAACGCCGTTACCAAAAAGAAGTTTTGTGAATGTGGCCCCTGTTTCTATGCAGGTTAACTGTAAACGCGTTTTAAACAAGTGATGAGGGGAGGAAGGGGTTTCAGAGGCGAATCATCTTATGCCGGGGGCTGTGTCCCTTGTCCCTCAGTCCTGCGGCCTGTACATCCCCCCCTCCCCGAACACAAACAGCCCGTCATGTTCATGTCTCTTTCTCTTTTTTTCTTTTCTTTTGCGTGTTCCAATGCACTTGCTAAAATGCAAAACTTCGACTGCAGTGTGCCTTGATTCAAGCAGTTAAACTGCGCAGTCCTTTCATTTGGAAACCGTTGGGCGGATGCGAATGAAAGTGGTCGTGTTTGAGAAAAACAAGTGGCATTCCCAATCGCAACTTTAAGTCTGCGTCGCAAACCTTTCTGTGGCGTTGCCGCCAATATGTGAATTCTAAAAACATAGAAAGCGCGAAGTTTACCGGTATGTTTCCATTGAATGCTCCAGCCACAGATATCGTCGTCGTTCGAAACATTTTCGTTGTAACATTTATTTCCGGAACACTTAATTTTTAGCTTGCGTAAACTTGATTGATTCATTTGATTAATATGTGGGGTTTAACGTCCCAAGACCACTATATGTATATGAGAGACGCCGTAGTGGAAGAGTTCAGAAATTGCGATCACCCAAATCTGTGCAGGTGGGCCCACAGCATTTTCGCCTCCTTCGAAAATGAACCCGCCGCATCCGGGATTCGATTCCGTGACCTGCGGCTCAGCACCTTGCGTAACCTTATTACACTGTTTAGGAAGGTTTCGTAAATGCTTCATCTATATATTTGTCTACATGTCCCAGAATGATAGCGAACAAACAATAAAAACACATCAATTAAAATTTCACTGGCGATTTTGACATAATGCCTAATGCAAATTCTAAATGCAGCTGCGTTATAGGGCAAGTTTTTTGAAGTGTTTGAAGTTCTTACTTTCCGCGAGGTATCAACTGTGTCATAAATCCTCATTTTTGCGAAGCAGGTCAGCACAAACAACATTATTGTTCGTCCTTCTGCAGATATACACATACGTGCTACACATCTCTAAGGTACTATGTCAACATAGTTGAAGCTGCACATGGCTGATGGCGATGACCAATTATGGCAGAGCGCAGTGCAGTGGGTGTGAAGAAATAAACCACACACTCGTTGTGCACTTAGTATTGTGTGATGTCTGGCAGTCATTTTACTCTCCCGCCACGCTATAATGCAAAGGGTAACGCTATTCCTTGAGCGCAATGACACAAGTGACCGCAGTCTTCTTGTGAATGCGCTCCAAGCGTCAGCGTGGCTCTGTGGTAGAATATTCTACCACGCAGAAGGCCCGTGTACAAATACCGATCAATGCTGTGCATTTTCTCTCTCCTTTTTTTTAATGTCTATTGGTTATGCCACCGATGGTGACTGCAACAGTGATGGTGACGCCACTCGATGCAAAAACTGGCTCTTGATAGCTGCGTTATAAAATACATACAGTAAAGTCCCGTCTATTGTAGGTAGCCTTCACTGGGAGTTGCATGCAGTGGATACCATCTAATACCAATTGGGTGTGAAGCCTGAATGCCCTCCATGCCCTAGCCTCGTGGCCCAGCATTTTTATGGCAATCTCGCGTAGATGACGCTGTTTGCGTAAGCTCGGCTGCATTTTCGATGGAGGCGAAAATGTTGTAGGCCCGTGTGCTCATATTTGGGTCCATGTCAAAGAAATCCGCGTGGTCAAAATTTCCGGAGCCTTCCAATACGGCGTCTTTCAAATCATATGGTGGTTCGGGGACGTTAAACCTTGCATATCAATCAATCCATTTGCGTAAGTGGCCACCACAGACACAGAGAGCACGTGGGTGTCGTAAGTCTCAGCCTAGTCGTTCATGAAAAACTGCCCACTCGTCTCTTTCACGCTCTTCCATTCTTGCCCCTCCCCCTTTTCCTCCGAGCTGTTTTCGTTTGCTCGCATACGTCATTCGTTGCGCATCTCTATAGGGACTGTCGCTCCCATCTGATTGCACTTCGCAATCGCATTGCCAACTCGGTGACGGGGGCGACAATTCACACTCGACAGGTAATGGCCGCAATTTCTGGCGAGCATCGGACGGCCAGTCCGGGAGGAGACGACCTAATAGTACTTCGTCGTTTTGAGCAGACGCTGCTGCAATTTTTCATGTCGCATATTTCCGCTTCTTTTCTTCGTAGGGTGTTATGCGTCCTGACGAGGACAGCTTAATCGCCTCTCACTTCGAGGATTTACGACGGTGACCCTTTGAATGGTCCTTACCAGCCTACATGGTCTAGATTAGACGTCTATACACTGAAGTAATCACGTCGTATATAGCTTCATTTACAAAATTACGTTATATAGCTCTAGGAACGCTGACACTTTTTGCAACGTGTGCTGAAGTGTGTTGCAGTTCTTTATTGTCTCGAAGGATATTTCCAGAATAAACAACAACAACAACAACAACAACAACAACAACAACAATAATAATAATAATAATAATATAATAATAATAATAATAATAATAATAATAATAATAATAATAATAATAATAATAATAATAATAATAATAATAATAATAATAATAATAATAATAATAATAATAATAATAAATTGACAGAACACTTCAATTATCTTTTTCTTGTTTCTAAGTTGCGAGAGCGTGAATTCCTCGCAGGTATCTTCAGCGGCTGCAGTATAATTCATGCTTTGTATGTACCGGCGGACTTTAATACTCGGCGATGGCATTGTTTGGCAGCACTATCAAAGCTACAGAACCTAAACGCTCGTCTACACGCTGCGCTATAGTAAATAGAACCTATCTTTCATAGTTACCTAGCTCGCATAAGTACACTTTCTTGATTATATTAATACGACTAGCGTGGGAAGCCATTGGTGAATACGAAATATTGTGCACTTATTATTACTTTTTACTCATTTATTTCTTCATTTCTTGTACAGCGTCACATTGCCTGCACGCCTGTTGTCGCAGTAAACTGTTGTCACCTACCAGCAGTTCTGTGAGGGCACCTTGGCACACATCTTGCAGAGTGCACAAAACTAAAGCCCCCTTCCCCCTCTACTCCTTCCTTTTCCTCCAACAACTCCTTGAGCGATTGGAGACCATGTTGTCCAGCGACTCAGTCCACACTGACGGATAGGAATAGGAGCAGCTGTGATCGTCCCGAACCTAAGAGAGCCACCCCGTCCGGTGCTTGCACCACCAATTTAGTTTGGGTTCAGTAAAAGTTGATTCCTCATTATGGTTTCGTTCTTCGAGAAAAAATATGCTCAAAATCTGACAGAAATTGGCTGTCAATATCTATCAATGAAGTAATCAGCAGCTCCATCGGCCTGAATTGTCGGCGAATGCTGCGTAGCAGCGTGTAGCCATAATGAGTGAACGGTGTACCGAATCAAAGCCCAAGTTCGCGGTCCCCAATCGCTTCCCCAAAGCGCAAGTAACTGAACTTCACGGGCGAAACTGGCAAACGTATAAGCAGCAAAACGAGTTCACTGCGCTTACGAAACGTTTGTGCTGGCACCGTTCCAGTCAACTGTGCAGTTCTGCAGTTGTTTCATTCTCAACGCGATGCGTTCTGCCGAGAAGCTCCGCAACGACATAATCAGCGACGCTGACGTGTGCGTGCTTAACTTCAGCACGCGCATGGTGCAGACTACTGAACGACTTGCGAGTTCTCTTTTCGAGCGAGAAAAAGGCATTTCGCGTTTCGCGAAAGTGACTAAATGATGCCATGGCGTCGGAAGTACATCCGAACATTCCGAGGAATGCGAAGGCAGAAGCGGTAAGTACTTGAGTTCTTCTACCTTTTGCAAGCTTTCCGTTCATGTGCTTGTGGTAATAAATTTAGGTACGAATAGAAAAAAAAATATTGATACGCTTCCCTGTCTGTCGCCTGTCTGTAAGTTCAAATAATGTATGGCTGTTATGCAGTAAGATAGGTGAACTATTTTCATAAACTATTTTTTTCCACCAATAACTATCAGTATTATGGACAGTACCTGTGTTGCAATACATGTACAGATATGCAAAAAGAAAATAGCCGCAGCTTGTGATCGCACTTTGCGAGGGTAGACTGACCAGCGAAACTCAATGAAAGGCCATGAATCACTTTTTTTTTTCTTTGTTACACGTGAGTTCTCATGCATTCTTCCGATTCAGCTATGGTACTCGCATCACTTGGCTGCGGCGCGTCCTTGGTGACGTTCGTCAACTTTCAAAGCTTACATAGCCATTGTACTGTGCCTCAACCGGCTGTATATTTAAGCTGCACCAGGAGACTGCAAGTGCACTCGATCATGTGTGGCACGTACCCACGTACCTCGGGGTAGCAGGCTATGCGTCACACGCATCCGAAAAGCGGGAAATCATCTGAATATCAGTTGAATATACTAATTAGATGTATCTATGTGCATTGATCAGAATGTCATTCCCTCGTTCACGTTTTGCATGTACCCGTTTTTTTTTTTTCTAAATGCACTAGCGCTGCGAGCTAGTAAAATCAAAACTGGACCTGAAAACGGCTACCAACTGCTGGACAACACTTGCGTAGCAACACAAATGGGCGGATGCCCCGCCTCCGTGATACAGGAGTGACGACGCAAATTCTAGACACAAGGGCAAAACAATCGCACACGACGCAGACGCTTGTGTTTTGTTCCTAAATACTTCAATGCGTACGTAGCAAGTGACTTGCGGTGGAGTACTACATGCTGCAGTGAATTTACTATCCGTCTCTCTCTTTTCCTTTTCATTCTCTTTTCTCTTTCTTATCTTTCTTGTCCTCTTTCCTAATCCCACAGTGTAGGGTATACCCAGCCAGATGTCTGCCTGGTTAACCTTCCTTCCTTCCTTCCTCCCTTCCTTCTTTCCTTCCTTCCTTTCTTCCTTCTTTCCTTCCTTCCTTCCTTCCCTCCTTCCTTTCCTTCTTCCCTTCTTTCTTCCCTTCTTTCTTTTCAATCACTCATATCAATTATTTTACTCCCTGTTGCAGTACGGCCGCTCCAAGCAATATTGTCAATACCCATATCTTGTGTGCACTATATTTACTTGTATATGCTTCCTGATCTTTTCTAGTTTTTTTTGCATCCTTTCCATAACTATTAGTAAAGATCTTCTCGTCATAATGATGCATCACTGGCAATCTGCGCCCCGCGCACGTCAAGTTGAACTGACAAATCAAACTAAACTGAAATATCAGCTACCTGGTCTTCCTTACTCATCCACACTTGTTACTGTCGGTTCAACACTTCTATTCTCCGTTCATTAAATTACAGTCAGTATTCAATCATTATTTATTGAATATTGTTAACATGCTGTTATTTTTAGAGTGAGTTTATCTTTGCATCCAGCGGGGTGCTTTTTTGTTTGTTTTGTTATTGTTTTTCAGGGTGTTCTTTCTCTTCATTCATTTTATTCTTCTTTATTTGCTTACAGAAATAATTCGCAGTTTCTAAAGCTCTAGAAAGAAATACAGGATCCTGCTTATTTCCCATGCCATAGAATGCTAATCAATATTCTGAAAAGGCACGATGAAGTCTCACAGGAACTTAAAAGGCACGTAATTATGTAGCTCACGCTCATCAGCTTTCTGTGAGCCCCTCTTATTTTATGGCGCATTGTCAGAATAATGAATCCCTATTCAACTCGCCTAAAAACAAGCCCTCCTTAAGGTTATTTCTAGAAGGCCGAACGTTTTATCTCACTGTTGAGACTGTTAATCTCTAAAGAATTTAATTAATAAGGATGTTCTATCCTGTCAATTATGCTTGCAAAAGGTCGTTTTTTTTTTCTTTGCAGTGTATCAGTTTTCGATGAGATTCCAAAAAGATAAACTTAATACAAGCATATATGTGAACCAATTTCTAGTCTTTATTATTTTTTGGTTCTTTGTAACGAGCAAAAAGGAAATAAATGGCTTTTTTTAATAATGCAGTTAAGAAGATGCACCTTCTGTTAGAGCCACTTCCTGGGCCCTGGAGATAAGCTAGCCTTAAATGATCCTCAAGGCAATTTCAGAGAACAAATGCGGACTTATACAGTATATGCAATAGGTATGACATTTTCTTTAGTATATAAAATATTTAAAAAGGTTGAATAGTCTGATGAAAGAGGGAGAGTCTACGAGTGGAAACTATACATTGGAGTGTATTCAAGCAATGTATACCTAGGACAGGTACTAACAAAAGAGCCTCTATTAACGAAAAGGGAAATTCACAGAAGAATGAGAATGGGATGCAGCGCTTTCGGCAAGCACTCCCAAATAATGTCCCAAATTGTGCTACTGTCGTTAAAGCAAAAAGTGTACAATCACTGCGTACTGGTTGCAGTTCTGAAATATGGGGGCTGAAACACGAAGGATAACAGAACAACTAAATAGAAAAAAACTGTGAACCACGCATCATGATGTGGGTAGAAAAATTGTAGGAGTAACATCTCATCTAATCTAAATTGGACTTTGCACACAGAGTACATCATCAACAACGCTAACCGCATGCTATAGGCTATCGACGCCGCAACTTTTCTGCCGTTCCCTCTTTTGTTAAACTTCAGTTAAACTGTTAAACTTTAAGAGACAGTAGGATTGGGTGTGCAGGTATAACATGATAAAGAGTGCTTACCAGCGCAAACGACAGGGCAGGAGGGGACAAGAGAAGAGACGAGACAGAGCGCTGAACGGCCAATAATGATGTACTTATTCATTGTTATTGTGTTTCGCGCATGACTATTGCGACTGGTAACTGTATATAAGCGAAGACCTTCGCAAGAAATAAATTGTTGGCAGTTCAGCGCTCTGTCTCGTCTCTTCTCCTGTCCCCTCTTGCCCTGTCGTTTGCGCGGGTAAGCACTGTTTATTATGTTAAACTTTACAAAACCTTCGTTCGGCCAAAGCTCGAATACTCTCCCTCTGTGGGGGACAAAATGCAAACAAATATAACCACTGCCTTAGAACTCGTTCAGAATAACTCCGCTCGTTTCATTCTCTCTAACTATACAATCGCATTGCTAGCATATCAGCCATGAAAGCCATCCTTTCTCTTCCTTCTTTGAGCACACGTCAAAAAATTGCTCACCTGAACTTGTTCCATAACATATATTATCACCCAACTCTTCACGGCGCACTCCTTCTTCTACCACAGAATATGTCCCACCGCATCGATCATCACGATAAGGTCGGTGTTCTGTTTTCAAAAACTAAAAAAAAATTCTCCCAATCATTTTGACCACGCACCACAGTTGAGTGGAAACATCTTTCATCTGAAATCACATCAATCATCAACAATAAACGTTTTCGAAAAGCACTAACCGATGTTTTTTTTTAAGTACATAAGCCCGTTTTACTTTACTGTTATTATTACTGATTGTGTTTGTTTTACTAGTGCATTTTGCCACGTTCCATTTCCCAAGTTTTGTTATCGTCCCAAAACACTACACAATTCTAAGCGCAAACCATGCCTGCAGTTTGGAGAAGCTTCCGGACTGTAGTAGATCATTTCGATAAGATCACGCCCACTCTGCGAACTGTACAGATTATTCTGGAACCTACGCCACCGCCAGCGATAACGCTAGAACATTCGACGGCAAGAGTATAAATGCCGACGCGCTTCGCCACTTGTCAGTAGCTGATTGACGGCCGACGCTCCGTTCGCCGCTATCAGTCCAAGACTGCTATACTGTAATCGGACTTTCCATTTACCGGGCACAGGTTCGCTCAAAGAAACGGTTAAATTCCAACACAAAGTCTCCTGTCTTCAGCCACGTCACGACCCCGTGACAATATATGTATGTAATTTTTCCCACCCCCTCTGTACTGCCTTTGGCCTTGATGGGTTAAATAAAAAATAAATAAATAAATGAGATAGGAGTGCACAGGGAACAAACAGGATCACGGATATCCCAGTTGACATCAAGCGAAGGTAGAGGAGCTGCCCCCTAGCCACGTAATGCGTATACATATACGGGACAGATGACCGGAGGGCAGCAAGAGACTATAGAGTAAGAGAATGATTGCCAATTACCGAGGGATTGGAAACGTAGCAGGGGAAGCCAGGGAGTTGATGGTATGGAAAAGCTTTACTGATGCCCTGCAAGATACGCGCGAACGCGTTCAGGGCTCCCCCGTTGGAACTGAAAGGCCACATCGCGGGCTTGCTGTATACGGCCCATGTATTTCTGATCGGCTAGGCTGCTGGAGCTTCGCAAGGCAGCGTCCCAAAGCATACATCAGGTTTAGAATCGTTATACACAGCTGTGCACTACCAGAGCGCCTGTCTAAGCTTAGATGGCGTGAGTTTGCCGTGGTTGTATAAGCAATTAGAGTACATGCGCACATAATATAGATACATATACTATGTATGGATCTGGGTAAGACTAATTAGCCTTAAAATGAGCGCTGCGGGCCAGCTTAGCTTGGGCCTAAGCGACGGGAACACCTTTAGATGGAGTGACAGAATTAAGAAGTGAAGTGCAATTAGCTCGTACAGTATGTGGGGTAAACTGGAAATCATTGTGAGGGTCCTTCGTTTTGCACTGCACTAAAACAGACTGACAATGATGATCACGCTTCAGCTTGAAGAACCGAGAACGGACGTGAACAATAATTTTTCTACATGAATGAAATATTCAGGAACAAGAACAAATAACTTATCATTTTCTAACATTCACTGGTTGTCCTTTACTTTCTTCATGAACCTGGCACAGTCAAGCCGTTCAATAATGGACGTCCACCAATTAGTCCCAATCGGTGCTCTTCTGTAAAAAAAAAAAGCCACTCGCGCGAAAAACAGCGCTTGTTTTATAACCCTGCATTTTATTACACCGCTTGAATTTTACTTGGAAAATGTTGTTGTGGAAGATGGACGTCGGAAAGCATGTGCGGCAATGCGGCACGGTCATCGACGCGAGTTCCGCAATTACGGCGCGGTCTTATCACGCCCCGTCAACGCCAAGCTAGAACAGCCCTCTGTTTGCAATACGTGCATATGCACTCTTGCTCGTCGGCTTATATCGCCATCCGAACGAAAACATCGTTCACCCATCAAAGCCGGACAATGCCAGGCTGCGGAACGCTACTATTAGCTCCTAATCCTCGCGTCGTATATGCCCGATGCTGCACGCAGGGATACTGGAGTTGCGTGCACCGTCCCTCAATGGAGCCTGTGTTTAGCGTGCTGTGTTAGGAAGTCTGTTGCGTCAGAGAAGACATTTGATGTCGAACCGCCAAGTGAATGTCCAGCCGTAAGATGATCTTTTAATGTTGCTCATGTAATAAGCTACGTTAACTAATTTTATGAGCAATAAGTGGAGGAGGGGGGTCATGATGGTGCCAGGTGAACCACGTTTCAAGTAAAAAATCATTCTTTAACTTGTGTATACTGATTCATGGCATGGTAACAGCGTAAAGTAACGACAACTGCGATACTGTAAAATTACAATATGTTCAAGTTGCAATATACAATATATACAATATATTCAATCCTAATGGCTTATAGGACAATTCGTAATTACGCAAGCTTTATACAAGCGAATCATTGTTTTCTTTTCCACGAGTGAAACTTTTTGTCTTCTAATGACAAAACAAGCGTTCTCTCTCTCTCTCTCTCTCTCTCTCTCTCTCTCTTTCTATCTGTTCCTTTGTTTGCCAAACTGCGGAGGAAGCTTATTGAATTGATAAACACAATGGTTACAGTTTTACAGAGGCTAAAAGGAACACCTCTTACTCTTGGAGAGGATATGCGTGAAACCGAAAATATCACGCAAACATTGACTGCATCGCAAGCGGTCACTCAGAATCACCACGCGTGCAAGTCTTTCTTGAGTGTCAACGTTGTAAAATAAAGCAGATGTAGACTTCGCTCACGCCTTAAGAAAATGACCATATGCTTTCATCAGCTATGCACAGAACTTCCCTAGCTGTTCCTGCCTATTGAGCCCAGACTGGCGAGCATCGTTCTGCCTTCGGTGCTAGCCAGTTGCTGCGCGATCGATCATGTCCAGCGGGAGCTCACACTATGAGAGCGCTCGCACTCGAAGCTTGTACTTCCTTACCGCTTTAACCACGCCATCAAACATGACAGAATTTTTGTTACACCTCTATTTTTTCCCTTGCTCTTTTTATGTTATTCTTCTTTCACGCAGTACCATATTATTAACTCCTCTTTAAAACCAGTCGGTTTTCTCCTGATTCATAAACATGTGTCGCGATGAAACGATAAATCTGTATCGTGACCGTATTTTTCCGGCAAAACGCCAGCACGAATTCGCGCGTGCGTGCGTGCGTGTGCGTGTCCGTGCGTGTGTGAGTGAGTGTGTGTGTGTGTGTGTGTGTGTGTGCAGGTGCGTGTGCGTGTGTGTGTGTGCAGGTGCGTGTGCGTGTGTGTGCGTGCGTGTGTGTGTGTGTGTGTGTGCAGGTGCGTGTGCGTGTGTGTGCGTGCGTGCGTGCGTGCGTGTGCGTGCGTGTGTGTGTGTGTGTGTGTGTGCAGGTGCGTGTGCGTGTGTGTGCGTGCGTGTGTGTGTGTGTGTGTGTGTGTGTGTGTGTGTGTGTGTGTGTGTGTGTGTGTGTGTGTGTGTGTGTGTGTGTGTGTGTGTGTGTGTGTGTGTGTGTGTGTGTGTGTGTGTGTGTGTGTGTGTGTGTGTGTGTGTGTGTGTGTGTGTGTGTGTGTGTGTGGGTGTGTGTGTGTGTTGAAGCTTGACCTTCTGAGTCAGAGGAGTACGTCTGACGCCGTTGTCGATAGCGATAATGTGGCTGTCACTGAGTCTGAGTCACCGTAAAACTAGCACCATAATGAAAACCATTTAATGCGTAAGCTCGTTTTAGTAAACACTTGAAAATCACAATTCATTAGTTGTAGTGATGTTATTGATACCCTTCTTCCAGCAGTTATTTTTTGTTGCCACATTTAGGAGAAAAGAAGCTGCAAGGACGCTGTGTTCTTTCCTTTTTGGGTTTGTTCTACTGTGTTGCTAATTTATGTCCGTAAGCAAGCCAACACTGGCAATTCTGGTGGTAGCGTGTGTACTCTGTAGTGCACTCTACTTAAGATTCGCGCAACTCATTGTCAATTTTTTTAGAATTGGCGGGTTCCGCACCTTGTGAAAATTGGTTTGATGCAAATTGCTCGGTATTTGTCTATGCTGCATTATGTGGCTTTGAACAAGGTGTCACGAGGTGGATCGACCTCTCTTTGAAATGTTGTATCGTAGTAGTTGCGTGCACTTCGTGGGCTTCCCAGAAACGCCGTCTGAACTGGTAAACGGTAACTCATGGTCTGACGTAACGTCAACACTCAATATTTAGCACAGATGTCAGTATTATCGAGAGAAAGTGACCTTTACGGTACAACAGTGGGAATATCATGCATAACTTTTAATAGCGCATTCCTCCTGCGTCGAGTAACACTTTAATATAGCATGCTCAATCATAGAAATACAAATGTAATTAGCCAACACTGGAACCACAATTGACGTTATCTAGACATGGCGCCTGTGTCATAGGAGTACTATTGACGTCACATGGAACACGAACAGCGGCAAGCATTCGCGATGATAAGAGGCGCTGACACTCTCTGTAAAGTGTTTTGCGCCGCGTTGCGTACATGCCTCACACAAAAGCCTTGTTTTGGAGGCGACAACTATTGAGCGATAGATGGCGCTGTGTTCGCGAGCGGTGATCACCACTATCATCATCACGGTTGTTAGAGCGGTAGCGCCGGAAGTGACTCCTGGCGGCAGACAAGCCTTGGTGGCGGCGCGCAAGACTAGGGGCGCTTGGCGCGAGCGGTTGGTTGTCTCTCGCGGTGGGTCTGCCGTGGACGGCGCCGCAGGCCATCGGCGGTGGGCCCACAGGGTGAGTCAGCCGTCAGCAACACCACCTTGTTTGACATATTGTTGCGCGTCGTTTAACATTGTGTAAGGATGTCTTAGCGTGTTGATCGCGAGTGGTGTCAAAATGAATTCGGCAGGCGATATCGTCGTTCTAAATTAGTTAAATAAATGTGCGCTTGGTTTGGTTTGGACCGACCGCGTCTGCTGTGTCCTTTCACTCCAAAAGCGCGGTGGTGGCGCCCGCCGTTTCGAGACCCCACAGTATTAGTTTGTGAAATGAAGCAATTGTAAGCCATATTCGCTGACACGAAACTGGTATGCTCGGTCAAAATGATACGAGTGGCAAAGAAACGACCGGTAACAATAGCGGGTCTACGTCACCTGTCACCCGTGCTGTTTACCATATACGGGCAGTGTAATCACCGGAATGTGCGGACGAAAAAAATCTGCCAAGTTTGACGCACGCTGAATGCCCGATCCGGCAATGCAGTGTGACAGAACGTCGCCGAACTGGCTGCTTCACGAGCGCGTTGGACGTCGAATCTGGTGAAAGATCATACCGTGTTCCCACCCTCTAGCATGAGCCGCTTACTTCATGGGAATTTCAATGCCACGGAAAGTTATCCTAGTCTAAAGCGGCGGAAATCACGCAGTCACAACACCCGTGACGCAGGCTCCGCGCATGCATCACAACATCAACAGCCATTTCGGTTTCCTTGTGGCGCCCCCTATATTCGCTGAATGTTACGAATACAGGAGGTACATTGACGACATTTTTCTTAATTGGACTCACAGCGAGGAGGAATTGCTAAGCTTTATCGATATTTACAATACAGTGCATCCAAACATACACTTCACACACACCTACACACCTGGATAACCGTAAATTTCCTTGACGTTACAATAAATATAGAAGATGACAAACTTTTCACAAACCTCTACCGCTAACTAACGGATTGACAACAGTACCTTCATTAACAAAGTGATCATCTACGTCATTGTAAAAATAGCATTCCATACGGGCAGGCCCATCGTTTTAAGCGAATTTGCTCAAAAGACACTGACTTCAACGAGCTCACAAAGGCTAAAACTTATGCTCGACAAACTGAAATGTCCTCCGTATGTAATTGATGACGCTATTCAAAAAGCTAGAAAACTGAAACGTGATGACCTTCTTATGAAGAGGTCACCACAAAACAACCTGCAGCAGAAACACCTGTGTTTAACTTACAGCATGAATCCCCCGAATGCTAACGAAATACTTAAGCGACATTGCAACATACTGGAACAAAGAGAACGTCTGAAACGCACATTTCCATCGGCTCCTGGCGTCGTTTACCGACGAACATTCAACCTCAAAGACACACTTGTAAACTCCCAAATAAATACTTCAACTTCCAACAGTTCATGACGACCTTGTCCAAAGCCTCAATGTCTTTTATCCAAAGCGATGCGAGAGACAAGCAAGGCAAGCAGCGCACAATCCAAGTTTTTAATTAACATACGAAGAAATCTTACATACGATTCTTTTTTAATGTGCTATATCTATTTGAATGCAACGTTTGTGGCATGCAATACATCGAACAAACGGAAACACACTTTAGGATTCGTTTCAATGTAATCACAAAGCCCACGCAAAATCAGCCCTGAATCTACCTCTATAAAAACAACTTAACCTTCCCGGCCACTCATTTTACAAATAGTCAGTCGCACTTTTATAGACAGGATTTAAGTCAAACCGGGAACGTGAACAACGTGAGTGATACTTCATACACCGATTTAACATCCTCGAAAAAGGCAGAAATGAAAGTCCCGGTACACTTGCAGCAATCAAAGCACTATAATATATATATATATATATATATATATATATATATATATATATATATATATATATATATATATATATATATATATATATATATATATATATATATATATATATATGAATGTGCGCATGTATTTATGTATATTTGCATACACACACACTCATACTATATATATATATATATATATACATATATATATATACATATATATATATATATATATATATATATATATATATATATATATATATATATATATATATATATATATATATATATATATATATATATATATATATATATATATATATATATATATATATATATATATATAATTGTAGTTATGACATTTCGAGATTTTGCGGCACTGTAACGATGACGAGGACTGGGCAATTGCAAATATATCTCCGTGTTTCACCCTTTCTTATGCACCATTTTTATCTCTCTTAATAACTGATCAATGGTTGTAAGCCCGACATGTTGAACAACCACCGCACACCGCATACACAACTAAAAGCCCCCAAACGTGGATTCCCAGAACAAAATAATATTCACGTTAAACGTCTATTCCCGTATTTCAGCAAGACTGCCTGCAAAGCGAGTCAGACAGTACGCTGTCTGACTCGCTTTGCGAGTACCCCTGCAAAGCGAGTCAGACAGCGCCTTAAAAAAAAAACCCTTTTCTTCCGCGCCGCCTCACTGGAGGCTCGGGACGCGGTCTCCGACGCCTGAATAGTGACGGTCGAAAGAGAGAGAATAGATATAAAAAAAAGAACTTCCACCGCAAGCAAGCCCTTACCTTAGCCAGGCCCCGTTTACAATGAAGGGACCGCCACCGAACTACACTAAACGCAAAATACACACTGACGACGCCACTCGCACAGCGCAGTAAACACAGAAACGTTCCCAATTTTTTTTACCAGCCCACTTTTTTATTTTTTATTTCTCTTTTTCTGGCTTAGCCGTTCTTTTCCTCTCACTTTTCACTCAAAATACTATATATGTGAGCGCGAACAGAATGTACCCTCATTCCTGACGAAGGACTCTGGTCGAAACCTGTCGAACTAAACACTTCCGTTGTTACCTTTCTCACGAAGGATCGACATGATATATATATATATATATATATATATATATATATATATATATATATATATATATATATATATATATATATATATATATATATATATATATATATATATATATATATATATAACAATTAACACTGACTTTCAACTGGAAACGTTGGAAACGTTGTTGCAAACTGTTGTAGCGCAGCGCTAGTGATGGTCAGTCGGCAGGAGGAAAAGACGACGACAGCGCGAGGCAGAGAACGTTTGGACGCAATGGCCGCTGCTCTGCTTCGGTGTCTCGCTTGCTTCCTCAGCTGTACGACGGAGGGTCAAGATAGAAACGCTGAACGTGCCTTCGCCTCGCTAAGAAAAACAAACTTCGTGTTTAAAACAAATCATAAGAAACTCTTTCTGGAGGCACACTACGTCCCGTTACAGCAGGCCTTTCTGATTTTTTGTATGCTTCACCTTTGACACGTTTGCACTGCTTCGACGCTAAGTAATTATTGCCCTTCTTGATGAATGTTTTCATGAGTTATGCACGCGAGTATACTTTTCTGAGGCGCGCTTATTTGAAGAGCAACCATAACTAGAAACAGGCTGAATATGGCTGCAGATCGCACATATTATTGACTAGATGGGATCAAACTCAAACGGCCCTTAAGTTCGATTACTCCTTGCCAGGCAGAAATAAAAGGCACCTCCTTGATGCTGAACGCTGGGCATATTTAGGAACACCACTTCTACCTCTTTTCTCTATAACTGCAAGGGGTCCGTCATCACTCGCACCGATTAACAAGGTGTCCCCAATACACTCTTGGCTGAGAACCACTGTCGTTCGATGAATGAAACGCATGCAGACAACTTCTATACGACATTACGCTAGCACACACCGACAAACAAAATCTCGTGAAAGCAAACAGGTTCACTATTTTTATACTTGTTTAGTGTTTGAATGTATTTAAAAAAAAGAACGAATGCAGCTTACATTGAGCACTCAGGAAAGGGTTTACTTTTAGGCGTCCGAACATACCAAAGAGACCCGAGCATTCCGATCAGCCATCATACTATTTGTACAGCAATGTAGCCTGCTCTGTATTGATCTCTGATGCCGGCTTCGCGAAATTCTTCATATATTCTGTCGGCTACGGGAAGACTGGCATGAGGCCTAACATGGGCGCTGCATGCCCGCTTAGCGACCTAAAGCATTGCAACTTGCAGATTATCATTTTTTAAACACGAGTGTGGCAAACACTGGACATATTACCTTCCCTTCGACTATAACTAGCCACGGTTAGGCAGCGCTAGTAGAGCTAAAATAAATGTAGTAGTTAACTTTCTTCAGAAATATATGCCGTTGACAACACTGAGAATAATACGTCTATTTTTTAAGGGGTGGAAAAGGCACACAGAGACATTATCTTTTAAAAAATGCGAAAACTTTGTTTTTGCGCCCACATTCGTCATCATTATCGGCTTTTTCTGAAATGCGTGAGTGGATTCTTTCCCAACCCAGATTCAGTCTTGCCTCTTTTTTTTTTCTCTGCAAACCACGGTGATCAAAGCGCTCCTACTCGCCGTAAATAAAAACTCGGATTTGAGCATGCTAGATTAAGAACGGAAGCAGGGTCGAAAACTTTTTCACTGTGGGCGCTTTCATGTACCAGACAATGGATCCATTCTCCCGCACCGAGGAACGCGTGTCGAGATTGAAAAAGAGGGATGGAAATGGATGGGCTCATATTCCCCGTTAGGGCCCAATAAATCATAAGAATGTTTTAAACCTTTACGATTTAGTTCACATCAGCAGCTCAATCCCGATTTTCTTCGAGCTGCTGCACCCAGATAACTTTCTTTGTAAATCAAGCGACCTGCTGAGACATAATGAAAAGAAAAGAAGCGGCGCTTATATAACAAAGACGTGGAAGGAACGTCACACGATGCACTGATGGCGAGGATAAAATATATGATGGAAATTTCATGCCGGCGCGGGCGCGGAAGACAGTGATTTGCTCTGTCTCAGATCGAGCGTTACTACAGAGTTTTCAGATATACTTTCGAGGCGCTGTCGTAATGTGCGAGCGTGATGCAATGAAGAACATTGCGTCACTGTTAGTGTGTGATACCATAGAAGTAAAAATACCAGGTTCAATGGGCACCAATGACTTATCAACGCAATGCCAAGTCATGTCAACGCCATTCCTTTTCCGACATCAAGCGTGCCTTAGGCCAGTTTGCAACGGAGTTTCAAACTCAGGCGTGGCTGTGTGGTAAAATGCTGGAAGCGCACGTTGGGGAACTGTGTTAGAGTTCCAGTGTGTCATTGGTGCTTTTTTATATATTTCGCGTGATAGTGGTTACGGACACCGGCGGTGGCGGACAACTATGGCGCACGCGACTCCTGTTCTGATCTCATAACAGCTTTCGCTGTAAAGATAACAAATAACGAAAAAGAAAGAGAGCATGAAACAAGATAAAAATCAAAGAGCAGGCTGCCCAGCTCAGCACTTCCCTCAGTGTCGGCACCCCTGGTGCCCCATGCCTTTAAACCAGGCCTAAAACATGGTGTTCTAGTAAAACATAGTGCCCTATATTGCCCTCTTCGATGGTCCGACGCACGTGCGGCTTGGCGTGTTTTAAATGGCACCTTTTCGAATGGCTGCTCATACGCTGGATTCGGATCATACCCAGGGTAATGAGGGTGACTTTTTCCTCCACTTTTAGTAACTCTGAAATTAAGGGAGAACGATTACGATACAGCTAAGAAAGCAACTAATGGTGTGCCCTGCGCTTTTCTCGGCGTAACTGTCTGTCGCTTTCCACACGTATCCTCAGGATGCGGGCACACAAATGGGCGAGTCTCTTTGGAACGGAGAGCACGATAGGTATACACCGCGCCTCTTGGCAGCGGTGCTTGTTTTTACGCCGATAGTCGTCGACAGAAAACTGTCGTCGTCATGAACCGACACGTCCTGTCTTCGTCCTCTTCTTCCTATTCTGCTTCACTCGCAGATTACGTACGCCGATTTATCCGGCGTGAGATTCAATGACCCTGATGGGCAAGAGAACGAGTACAGAAAGAAAGAAAGAAAGAAAGAAAGAGAGAAAGAGAGAAAGAAAGAAAGAGAGAAAGAAAGAGAGAAAGAAAGAAAGAAAGAGAGAAAGAAAGAAAGAGAGAAAGAGAAAGAAAGAAAGAAAGAAAGAGAAAAGAAAGAAAGAAAAAAGAAAGAAAGAAAAAAAGAAAGAAAGAAAGAAAGAAAGAAAAGAAAGACAGAAAGAAAGAAAGAAAGAAAGAAAGAAAGAAAGAAAGAAAGAAAGAAAGAAAGAAAGAAAGAAAGAAAGAAAGAAAGAAAGAAAGAAAGAAAGAAAGAAAGAAATTTGCTGCAAAAACACTTTGGGAGGACCGGATTCACACCCATGTACCGGCGATCTGAAGACGGGGGTCGTAACCACTTGGCTAATAATGGCTATCCAGGTACGCTAGCCGCAGAGCATAGCATACCTTTGTATAGTATAGTACAGCCATACAGAGAGAAATGGACGGGAGGGTGAGGAGGAGAGGAGTGACTGCAATTTAGCATAGAACGAAAGAGGAAGAGAGAAATGAAAATAAGTATGCGACGCTTATTGCAGACAGGAAAAACTAAGAGATGAGAGACGAAGAAATAACAAGAAATACAGAGAAGGCCGCCTTGTTTCACGTGTCATTCCGGCTTGGAATCAATAGTGCAAACCTGCCTTAATTCTTTCCTAATTGCTGCTCAGTTTAAACGCACACGGTGCAACTTTAAGCCTTTGACCACTCAGGTCACCGACTCCACCAAAATCCATCGGTGCGCACGCTTTCATTTTCTGCCGTAGCGATCTGGCCGCAGACA
Source organism: Rhipicephalus microplus (assembly GCF_043290135.1). Classification (NCBI taxonomy): domain Eukaryota; kingdom Metazoa; phylum Arthropoda; class Arachnida; order Ixodida; family Ixodidae; genus Rhipicephalus; species Rhipicephalus microplus. The sequence continues at coordinate 252,598,860 of NC_134700.1, read as the reverse complement.
TCGGGACCTCAAAAAACGGTAGCCGAATTTCGAAAGCCTAATAAGCCACCTTTCGGAAACAACCTGCATGTTCTGTTCAAATGATCTCTTGATTGTAGACTCCCGGCACGCCATAGCAGCACCCATTTTTACTAGTTTTAAGACCACGTAGTCGTATGGTTAAACTTGCTTTTTTTGCTCGTGTTGAGTTGCATCAATACACTTGATCCTTCGAAAACATCGCTTAAGACCTAAATCTGCAAGGTGCTGTCAATGGGCAGTTCATATCTGAAAGTCGGACCTCTACCGTGAGGCCTACACGCATTCAAAATACTACTGACATCCCAAGTGTCCAATGTACATCTCGAATTTACCATAAATCAAAAAGGTCATCTACGTATCTAAAACATTAAAAACGAGCAAACTTTCAAGGACGCTGTGAAAAGTTTTATCTCTACGTTCGGCGAAAACATGCCACCGGGAAAAGGGGCTATTCAAGACCCCCTTTTTTTGTAAAAACAATTCGCAGTCGAACGCGACAAACGCATTCTTCTGGTAGGTGTCAAGTAATACTAAATAGTGCTTAATGTTCATGCCAATACTATTCTGTAAAGTTACTTCTCAACGTGGTTCAGTGCCGTTACGATGCGCTGTTCACAACGTATCAAGAAGCACAGAATAAAACAGATCCGCTCTAGCAATAAAGAAATCAAGACGCATATAATAATATTGATAAAAAACGGCTACTATCTATCTGACTTCTTACTGCAAAAAGGATCGTCAATTTTAAACTGTTCCAAAGAAAGTAACGAGAACCCACTGCTTGAAGTTGCCAGGTGGCGCACTCATTCAGTGTCGTTGTCAATACATGGGATACCTATAGTGTGGGTTTTGACGCTCGAGAAGTGGTAAAAGTACTACAACCACTCTTATCTACGCAAAACGGACGCAGAAGAGCTTCCGGTTGGCTGCACAAACAGGAAGATTGCGAATGAGAAATTGAAGAATAAAAAAAGAGAGCAGAGAGAATAGAGGGGTAGAGGGGGGGGGGGGGGGGGGGGGGCTAAGCGTGCAAGGCTGAAGCGTGCGAGGCTGCGACACAAGTCATAGGTGTTCAAAAAAGCACATCGCCCTCAAAAAGCACGGCAGGGCCTTCAATGCCTGGTGGGCCAAAGAGATATGAGGACGGTGTCCTTTGAAGAGAATGTGGCCGATCGTTGAGCCGTCGCAGTGCGCTCAAAAGCACTTCTCTCTCCGATGCAAACCAATGAGAATGACATAGCAAGGGGTTGATCGTTTATTCGGTGCCGCATACGTCTGGTACCGTACTGTAAGGCAATTCAATAAATGCTTTATTAGTAAAGGCAACTCGCGACCAAACCCAATATGGAAGCGAAGCCTCGCGTTGATGAAGGTTGGATGCAGTTGCTCTGAGGTGAGGAGTTGCATTAAGTCTCGTTGAGTCTCGTTCAAAGTGAAGTAAGGGTTCTGTCTGGTATGCAATGATTGCTAGCAATAAATTTAATATTTGCCCCAGAAATGCAAGGTCATTCATCAGAGAATACCTAAGAACGCTGCAAGTTATTTCTCATTCGCAATGCTTGTTCACACTGTGGTACACACCGTAATTTTGTGTCCTTTCTGTCACTCACTTTTTCAGAAACGCGAATGCATCTCGTATTATGTTGAGCGTAGCGCTAGCCAGGCATGCCCCTCTCGATGTCGGCAAGTTACACGACTTCTCTCTACGCCACTGCCTCACAGACGGCCTGGCATCCCTTCCCTTTACGAGTACAGGCTTTTGGGCTCGATATATTCAATAAAGTGCACAGCGCTGAAAACACTGGCACCAAGGGAGGGGACACGATGTGTGCGGCTCACAAATTCAATTCAATTCGCTTCGATTTGAGTTTATTTACCAGAAAAGCTATTTCGAGGTACACCTGGCCAAAAAGCAGCAGCTTGACGAAGGCCCAGGGTCCCTTACATGGCAATAGGACATACATCACATTTCTCACCAAGTGTTTTTTTACATAGCATTCACATCGAAAGCATTATACATACATATCATAATACATCACACGTACACAAATTATCCTATTTCGTAATTGCGTCACACTTATTACAAGCATTAGGGCAGCATAAACTGTAACACACATGCCAGCCATGCATATTCCGAATATTCGTTTTTTTTTTTTCGCACAGAGCTATCGAGCAGGCGCTGCCACAGTTGGCAAGGGCTGTCTTCCTCCGTTCAATAAATGTGTGCGTGAACTCATCGCTGTGTGTGGTGCCGAAAGCCTATCAATTCAAGCTTTCGCTATGTGGGGAGGGATGCAAACAAGTCATTACTTTCGTACGACGTTTCTGGCCTATCGCCGCTCTCTATAGGATTAGAAATATTCCGCTCCTTACCTTTTCGTTCACTATTTTACGTTATTACTTATTAGGCTAGCCGTAGATGTAATTACTAGCACGTATGTCTGACTCCAGACTGAACACAACTACTAGAAACTTTAGTATCTAGAAAGAAATAAGGAGAACATAAACGCGTGAGAGGCTGAATCATTTAAGGCACTAAGCCGACCTAAGCTCGCAAGATCAGAGGTTCGAAACCACTCCAGTTTTTTTTTTTTTATATAGAAATATGGACCTTCAAACAGTTACAAAAAGGCAAGGCGAGCTATGAACCATGTGAAGTTGAGAACTGATAGGCTGTCAGGGGTAATCTACAGTGCTAAGAACGTGAAACAGAACCCGCTACATAGAGATAACGCAGTAGCCTAGCATGCAATTACAAAGTTCAGTTCCCAGTCGTATATTTACTTAAAACGCAAAATAAATGAGTCGCTAAAAATTGAGAAAATGAAGAGGTCTGGGCTGTCGCCTCACCGGCGAGCACCTATCAGCAATGCACTTCCTCACCAGAAAAGGATTAGCCACCCTGGTGCAGTACTTGGCCTCTATCTCCCTTATGAAAGTACCAATTAACTATTTGATAAGAACATTGATAAGGATACATGGGATATTGCCTAGGTCAGTCGGATGGCACAAGAATATGCCAGATGTATCAGTGCCTCCTCCATTAAAGTGAGCTCAAAGTAAATTATTTATCTTGATCATGCCGGCTTGCATTTTTGAAACCGTTCTGGCTGTCTTCATCGTTGCTATGAGTACAGCACATTTAAGAAATAAAAAAATTGGCAGCATATCCACGGAATGAATGATCGAGAGTGGGGCGAAGCATTCGTCCGCCCATTCGTTCTTGCTTCCGTCCGTCCATGCGTCCGTCTGTGTGACCGCCCATGCGTCCATCCGCCCGTCCGTGCGTGCGTCTGTTCGTGCGTCCGTCCCTGCGTTCGTCTATGCATCCGCCCCTGCGTCCGTTCATGCGTCCCCCATGCATTTGTCTGTGCGTCCGCTCGTTCGTCTATTCAACACTACAAGTACCACCATCTCGCATCTTTTCATGATATAATCCCCATATAGAAGCACCGCCATCCAGCGGACATTCCAAGGACTAAACGAGAGGTGGCACACGCACACTTTCTTACGGCTTGCGCTACGGGTCTACTTCCCACCTTTAACCACCTCGAGTTCATGGTATTGCCACCCACACGTAGTGGGTCGACTGCAAGAGCGGCTCTACCATCTGGAGGAAAGGAAGAAGATTTGCGTGTCTCTTCTCGGCTCGAGAGCCAGCCACGACTGACGCATCGTCCTAGAGCTAGCTACCCGGTTGTTCAATATATCTCCCAGTATTTGTGACTCATCGTGACAAACTCCGGGACACCCTCCGGGACACCTTGCCTCCTGACACAGCTGCGCCAGCTCCTGCTGAATACCACCGTAAGACAACCTACGCGGAAGCCCTGAAACGCCCTGCTGCATCGCCGCCCTTGTTCGTTCATCCTGTCCCTGCAGTTTCACTCGAGTCAGCGCAGCACATGCCATACTACGAAGGCACGTACACGCCACCGCCCCTGCCCTTTGGCCGTGGTGCTTCTGTTGCCCATCGTTCGGTACAACCGGTCCAGTACATCGACGATCGGCACTCGTATCCTCGGAAGTCTGATGTCTGGCGCACACCCGATCACCGGCCTCTATGCTTTCATTGCGGAGAAGCTGATCACTTGTACCGCCAGTGTCCTTATCGCCGTCTTGGGCTTCGCGGCTTCTCTGCGTACTCGCCGCCCCCCCGTTACGGTCAGAGACCACGCGACATCCAAAACTACCTCTCCCAGCAGCATGAACCACCGTCTGCCGGGCGCCAGTCGCGCTCGCCATCACCGAGGCGATTTTCATCAATGCCCCAGCGGTATTCTACCACACGATCTCCCAGCCCCCGCCGGGAAAACTAGCCGAAGCGACCTCTGGGGGCGGGGTCGCTGAACGTCGAAGCGCTGAAGACCTCCTATTGACGCAGAACCGTACAGAAACTGGTCCGACATCACCTGCTGCTGCAAAGGATAGCCGGCTTTCACTCGACATAGCAGTAACAATTGATGGTTGTGTAGTTAATGCGTTAGTGGACACCGGCGCAGACTATTCCATACTGAGCGGGAAACTGACAACGCAGCTGAAGAAAGTAATCACGCCGTGGCATAACTCGCAGATTCGGACAGCTGGTGGCCATGTCGTAACTCCACTGGGTGCCTGCACAATTAGAGTACAGATTCAAGGGTACACATTCGTAGCAAGCTGCCTTGTTCTACGTGAATGCTCCCGTGACGTCATTCTGGGAGTTGATTTTCTACAGGAAAATGGAGCTATCATTGATCTGCAAGAGCGCCGCGTCACGTTCTCAGCCCAGCGAGCAATCAACGTGCAGGATGACGGAATGCGTGTCGACGTACTCCGTATTTCTGAACAGAGCGTGACGCTTCCTCCCCGAGCCAGTGCTCTAGTCGACGTAAGATGCTGTGGTTTGAGCGATGGCGATGTGGTGGCCGAGACAAATTTAGAACACCTCCTGCAGCAAGGCATATGTGTAGCGAGAAGTGTAATTCACGTTCGCGACGGCCGATCTGAATTGCTCGTTACCAACTTTAGCAACGAGCATCGACACCTTTTCCGTGGCACTTCGATAGCGTTTGCCCACGAAGTAGCAAACGTAACCAACTGTCCCACGTCAGAAATAGTGGATAACGCAGACACATCAATGAGCAACATTGACATCAATCCTGATCTGTCCACCGATAACCAGACTGCGCTGCGAGCGCTCTTGTTCGAGTACAGGTCTTGCTTCGCAAGTTGCTCAAAGATCCGCCAGACGTCCATCACTCAGCACAGGATCATCACGTACGAGGACGCACGCCCAATACACCAGCACCCCTACCGCGTGTCGGCTAAAGAACGTGAAGCGATACGTACGCAAGTTCGCGAGATGCTTGACGATGGCGTTATCGAACCATCCAACAGCCCGTGGTCATCTCCAGTCGTGCTTGTTAAAAAGAAAGACGGATCGCTACGCTTCTGCGTCGATTACCGAAAGCTCAACAACGTGACCAAAAAGGATGTGTACCCGCTACCGCGTATCGACGATTCGCTGGATAGACTTCGTCGTGCCCATTATTTCACTTCTCTCGACCTCAAAAGCGGGTACTGGCAAATCGAGGTAGATCAGCGAGACCGCGAAAAGACAGCCTTCGTGACTCCAGACGGCCTATACCAATTTCGAGTACTCCCTTTCGGCTTGTGTTCAGCGCCGGCAACTTTCCAGCGAATGATGGACACTGTCCTCACAGGGCTCAAGTGGCAGACTTGTCTTGTCTACCTTGATGATGTGGTGGTCTTCTCTGCCACGTTCGAGCAGCACCTACAGCGCCTGCGCAGCGTGCTGGAGGCTATCCGATCGGCGGACCTCACTCTAAAGCCACAGAAGTGCCACTTCGGCTATGAAGAACTGAAATTTCTTGGACATGTAGTTAGCGCTGAAGGAGTCCGGCCCGATCCAGACAAGCTTGCCGCTGTTGCCGAATTACCAGCTCCTGTCGATAAGAAAGCCGTCCAGCGCTTCCTTGGTTTGTGCGCCTACTATCGCCGGTTCATTCATGGCTTTTCACAGATAGCAGAACCTCTGACTCGTCTCACAAGGGACGACACGCCGTTTGTCTGGGAAAACGAGCAACAAGCAGCTTTTGATGAACTGCGACAGCGCATGCAATCAGCACCCGTTCTCGCTCATTTCGACGATGATGCTGACACGGAGGTCCATACTGACGCTAGTAACGTTGGGCTTGGTGCAGTGCTCGTTCAGCGTCAAGACGACATCGAAAGGGTGATAGCCTACGCCAGCCGCTCTCTATCCCGTGCCGAGGCGAATTATTCCACTACGGAGAAAGAGTGCCTCGCAGTCGTGTGGGCAATCACCAAGTTTCGCCCGTACCTTTATGGTCGTCCCTTCAAGGTAGTGACGGACCACCATGCCCTCTGCTGGTTGGCAAGCCTGCGCGACCCTTCAGGACGGCTAGCACGGTGGAGCTTGCGGCTGCAGGAATTTGACGTCACCATCGTCCATAAGTCCGGCCGTAAGCATGAAGACGCTGACACACTGTCACGCGCACCCCTTCATGTCGTCAGTCAGGAAGCAGAGGAAGACGAAGGCTTCCTGGGCGCCATTAGCTCATCAGACTTGAGTAAACTGCAGCGGGATGACGCAGAGATTCGTCCGATCATCGATCATTTAGAGGGCCAGGACACAATCATACCACGTCATTTATCCCGCTCGTTGCCGTCATTCTGCCTTCGAGAGGGTGTGCTGTACAAGAAGAACGCTCGTTCGAACAACCGTACCTACCTCCTGGTGGTTCCTCGAGACATGCGAGACGACGTCCTTTTCGCTTGCCATGACGAACCCACATCCGGTCATCTGGGCTACTCACGGACACTTGCCAGAGTGAGTGAGAGGTACTATTGGCCAGGACTTTCGGCAAGCGTCAAGAAGTACGTCAAGAGCTGTCGGGAATGTCAGCGTCGAAAGCAACCATCTGTTAAGCCAGCTGGTTTGCTTCAGCCCATTGAAGCACCCTGCACGCCGTTCGACCAAGTCGGCATGGACATTCTCGGGCCATTCCCCCTATCTGCGGACAGCAACAAATGGGTGATCGTCGCGACCGACTATCTGACACGCTACGCTGAGACGCAGGCGATCCCACGAGCCACGGCTTCTGAGGTAGCACAATTTTTCATGCGCCACATCGTGTTACGACACGGTGCTCCTTCCACTATAATAACGGACAGAGGGACGGCATTCACGGCGCAGCTTATGGACGAAGTTTTCAAACTGAGCAACACCAGACACCGAAAGACAACTGCGTACCACCCGCAAACCAACGGACTTACCGAGCGACTGAATAAGACCATTGCAGACATGATCTCAATGTACATCGACGTACAGCACAAAACATGGGACCGGATCTTACCTTACGTGACCTTCGCGTATAATACCGCCGTGCAAGAGACCACGCGATTCACGCCATTTCGGCTTCTCTACGGCCGCGAAGTGCAGACCATGCTGGACTCTATGCTACCGTGTCAAGACGAAGACGAGTTGACAACTGACGCCGATGAATTCGCAGAGCGTGCTGAGGAAGCCCGGCAGCTCGCGCGACTACACATCGGCCAGCAACAGCAGGCAGACGCACGGCGCTATAACATCCGCCACAGTGAAGTATTTTACAACCCCGGAGACCAAGTTTGGGTGTGGACGCCCGTCCGCCGCCGTGGCCTTAGTGAAAAGTTACTGAGCCGGTACTTTGGCCCTTATAAAGTGTTACGTCGCGTCAGTGACGTGAACTATGAAGTGGTTCCGGACTCAACATCGCAGGCACGGAGTAGGACACGACCGAGGTCGGATGTCGTTCATGTGTTGCGCATGAAACCATTTATTGCGCGTTGTTCATAACTTTTTTCTTGCCGTACAGCGTTCTTTGTGTTATCTATTTATTTTTGTGAACTTGCTTCTTCGTTCACTGATTTTTCCTATATTGGCACGCTCGTTCATTTCTATTTTTACTTTATCCGAATTTCCAATTTCTTTTTTTTTTCCACGTGCCTATGTCGTAACATCGTGGTGGTGCTATGTACTTTTCTTTCCCCCTTTTGGGACTTTTTTTTTCTTTTCGAAAGGGGGGATAATGCCACCCACACGTAGTGGGTCGACTGCAAGAGCGGCTCTACCATCTGGAGGAAAGGAAGAAGATTTGCGTGTCTCTTCTCGGCTCGAGAGCCAGCCACGACTGACGCATCGTCCTAGAGCTAGCTACCCGGTTGTTCAATATATCTCCCAGTATTTGTGACTCATCGTGACAGTATATACTAGTTCACTGTATTCATGGCACTGCGGCTCAACGCTCGCTAAACCTTTCTAAAAATAAGGAAGTTACACCCAGCGAGTATCACGTAGCAACCCTTTCTTGTCAGATAGGGATCAATCTACATGCCAATGACTGCTAATGGGGAATGAGAGACAGGAGCATTCGGCTTTTAGGTAACGTGCACGCCGCAAACTTTTTATTGTTCAACAAAGCACAGGACAAATCTTCCACCGGCACCACCTTGCAGGTAAAAATGTAACACTTGTTACACACTACGACTACGAGGGACGAACAGGTGCCGCTTTAAGGAGCTCCGCCCCTAAAATCGATTGTGAGTAACGCACGTCCTGTCAATTCCACTGGTCTTATCTAATGTACTAAGCGCTATCGCTTCTACAACGTTTGACCCTCGCTTCACTTCATCACTGAGAACACCATTTCACATCACTGACCAACTTTATGTATATATATATATATATATTGAAGCGGTATGAGCCTTTGGACAGAAGATGAAGAAGCGCGAGGGCCGGGGCAGGAAAGAAGAGGAGGATGAAGTGAAAAATAAAGCAGATTAAGATGGACGCCAGTTCCATACTGAAGCTTTAATGCTGTTCCGTTATTTTAAGTAGGAACACTACATTATTTTGGCGCAGCCGGCCATCGAAGCCATCATGTGGGTGACGTTCTTCATAGACGAGACCTCCGAGGAGATCATCTTTTCGAAGTACCAAGTTCAAGACGAAGCAGCGGTAGACCTACCTCGTGAGCTCAGCTCGGAAGAACTCGTAAACCTGGTTGTGGAAAAGGCAGCCGTAGACACTACTGAACTACGACGGAAAGGTGCTGTGAAAGTGAACTTGCGTGTGGCGACCTTCAACGACCTAGTTCTTGAACCAGCGCGTCGAAAACACTCAGGATCACGATCTTCGACGGAAGAGGTGAGCCTCGTTTTGAAAGCTTTTCAGCTGCAACAGGAACAGATGCTTCAACAAAACCAAATAATGACATCTCTTATAAGCTCTCTGAATGCTGAGAGACCGACACCTAATTTCGTAGAACCTGATGCTTTCGACGGTGTGTCTTCAAATCCAGAAAGTTGGCTTGATTTCTACGAATATGCCGCTGGAAAAAACAAGTGGCTCTCTGATGAGGCTAAAATCACCAACATGCGCGTTTACTTGAGAGGTGTTGCGCGAAAGTGGTATGAAACATGCATTCTGGAAGACAGTGACGACTCTTGGAGCCAGTGGAGGAAAAAGTTTTTGACTGCATTCCGAAGCAATCCAGTAGAAAGATGGAACACGGCGCTTAATTTCAAGTCTGAGCAAAGCTGCCTTGTCGAGTACTTCTTTGAGAAACGCCGTCTTTTAAAGCTGGCGGAGCCTTTGCTTCCATCTACGGCCGTAGTTGCCTTAATAATGCATGGATTGCACACTAACGTGTTGAAGCAAGTGCAAATACTGTCACCAAAGACTCTAGATGACCTCCTCGCGTGTCTTCAGAACATACCATCAGCTTCGGAAACAAGCATAACCGCCGAGTCAAGCAGCTGTTTCAGTCGGAGTAAATCGGACTGGTCAAGCCGCGCTCAGCGAGAACCGAGCCACCTCGCAACTCGCACAGATAACTTGCCCTGGCGTGTTCCAAGAGGTCGAGTGAATAATATCGACACTGAAGCTCAGGAGTATTCGACAGAAAAAAACTAATAAACGAGGGTGACCAGTCCCACCCGATGACTCCAAATGAGACTGTTTATTTAAGTTGCTCTAGCCTACTTCACATTCCCGTCAAAGTAGGAAACAAACATATGATGGCTCTGGTAGACAGCGGTGCTTCTGTGTCCATTATAAATGCCAAGCTGGTGGATGCAAATCGCTTGCATAGTGGAAGAATTCTACGAGTACAAGGCTATGATGGAAAAGTAACGTTGCATGATCAGTGGGCCTTGGTAAACATCGAGTTCCAGGGTCAGCAAATAGAGAGCGAAGTGTTGGTGATAGAGGGGGTAACGTACGACTTTTTGCTATCAAGACCAGATATAAAGAAACTAAAGATCAACGTGTACTGGGACGATGTGGTTCTAGTAGAAGGAGTAGCAAGGAACGAGACAAATCAAGGTAGACAAGATAATCTACGAGTTGTCAAGTGCGCGGCGGATATCGCAACGACCTACCCTGAACTTGTATGCATAGGAAGCTATCCTCAGGCGATGAAGTCCCACAAGGTTCCTTTCGAACTCGCTGACAAGACCGTCATCCGGAAAGCACCTTACAATATGTCAAGGGAGCGAAAGATGTGGCTCAAGAAAGAGTTGCAGGAGATGCTAGATGCTGATATCATACGACCTTCGGTATCACCCTTCGCTTCTCCCATAACGATCGCACCGAAAGAAGACGGAACCTTCAGATTATGCACCGACTACAGGGTTCTCAATCGTCAGACAGAACTCATACCATTTCCTATGCCGAAGATCGACACAATTATAGATGAGACCGGGGGTTGCCGACATTTTTCCCGCATCGATTTATGCAAAGGTTTCTGGCAGATCCCACTAACCGAAGAAACAAAAATGTACACCGCTTTTATCACGCCATTCGATCTCTACGAATACAACCGGCTCCCTTTCGGTTGGAAAAACTCGCCAGCGTGGTTCCAGAAGATCATGAACGACGTCCTAAAGCCATTCCTTGGTGTTTTTTGTAATGTGTACATAGACGACATTATAGTCTTCTCCAAAACAGAGGCTGAGCATCAGGACCATCTGTCTCAGGTGTTAAACGCCTTGAGCTTGGCACATCTCAAGGTTAATTTTAAGAAGAGTGTATTCTTTCAACAAAAAGTGGTGTTTCTTGGAAGAGTCTTCGATGGGAACACCAAAAGCACAAAACAAGAGTCCGTCGAGAAGATCTCCCAGTTGAAGAAACCATATGACGTCCATTCACTGCGTGTGTTTTTGGGATTGGCAGGACATTTCCGATCTTTCATAAAGGACTTTGCTGTCAAAACTAGATGCCTCACGCGCTTAACGCAGAAAGAAGTTCCCTTTAAATGGAGTGACGAATGTGAGAGAGTCTACCGTGACTTGGTGCACAGAATTTCTTCTGACCCCGTTCTGCGTATACCAGATTTCACTTTACCCTTTGAATTGAACACTGACGCCTCACATTATGGGACTGGTGCAGTGTTGTATCAAAAATGTATTGAAGCATCTGGCCGAGAAAAGCGACACGTAGTCGGTTACTACAGTTACACTTTCAAGCCGTCTGAAACAAACTACACTACTACGGAAAAAGAAGCACTGGCGGTTCTGAAGGCCGTTGACTACTTCCGCACGTACCTGGAAGGTACGAAGTTCACTTTGTTCACCGATCACCAGGCACTCACTCATCTCTTGAATATGACCCAAACTAAAGGGCGTATCGCCAGATGGGTGAATTACTTGCAGCAATTTGACTTTACCATCTCGCACCGACCAGGACCGCTTTTAACCGATGCAGATGCTCTATCAAGATTGATGGTACAAAACAACACAGAAAAATCTGAAGAAATCAATGAAGTGAAGCTGTGGGAAGGCTCAGAACAACTGGTTTTTACGGAAGGTCGGTATCAAGTCCCACCAACTCTTGTTTCCAAAGTGCTTTACTTGTACCACGATAGCCCAGAATCTGGAGGACACGACGGCTTTTGGCGTACCTACAACAAGTTGGTCAAGAGGTTTACGTGGCCTCACATGAAGAAAGACGTTAGTCAGTACGTTCGTTCATGCCATGTGTGTCAAGTACACAAAGTCAAGTATAAACAGCCTACGGACACCATGATACTACCTTGCCACTCGAACGTGCCTTTTGAAGTAGTTCACCTGGATTTCGCCGAACTTAACAAGAAACGGGAAGGAGTCAGAAAAACGCAAGCTTTTCTGCTGGCCATAGATGAATGCACCAGGATGGTCGCGGCACGAGCAGGAAAAGAAGATGCAAATAGCGTCATAACCCTTCTCGAAAGGGACATGTTTAGAACTACGCGGACAATCGTATGCGATAACGGCCCCGCGTTCAAGAGTGAAAAGCTAGTAAGATGGGCTCGAGATCACAATGTATCGATCAAGTTCTGTGCGCCATACCATCCTGCGGCGAATGGGCTTGCAGAACGTGCCATACGGGACGTGAAACAATACATCAAGATGTACGATAGTTTTCCTGGGGGATGGAAATGTTCTTTAGAAGCAGCCGTAAAACATCATAACCGATCCTACACAAGTGGCTTGGGGTGCAGTCCACAGTACGCTTCTACAGGAGAGACCCCTATTCTGCAGGCAGACCGTGAGTTGGGACTCTTGGAAAACCTCAAGATTGTCGAGGAGAGGCAACAAAAATCACAGGAGGAGAGGTACCGAAAACGAATGAAAAAGAATTTCGACAAGAGGCATCGAGCAGACATGCCAGACATTCAAGTCACCGACCTCGTACTAGTGAGAAAAGGAATAAGAGATTCCAGTGCCAAATTTTATGGGCCTTACTCTGTGACCAAGACAGCCACCCAGAACGGAATTTTGAAGACTGTCTGGTACACTGGTGAACGTGGATCTGTTGAATGTGCTTCAATTGGGAATGTCTTCAAGTATTACCCCAGGAGGGGTAATTAAAAGAAAGCGGGAAGGGTGAAGCGGTATGAGCCTTTGGACAGAAGATGAAGAAGCGCGAGGGCCGGGGCAGGAAAGAAGAGGAGGATGAAGTGAAAAATAAAGCAGATTAAGATGGACGCCAGTTCCATACTGAAGCTTTAATGCTGTTCCGTTATTTTAAGTAGGAACACTACATATATATATATATATATATATATATATATAAACCATTTCTGTTACACCTACGCCGGCTTCCATTCGTTTCCAACCCAGACTCGAGATACTTCGATTATCAATACGACTCCCCGTTCACAGTGCAGTGGCCGCTCGGGAGAAGACGAGAACTATGTCACATCGTGGACGCGTTTCGTGAAATTGCAACACGCCTCGATATCTCGATCGTTCCAGCGTTCGCTCGGCTTGATACGCGTCAGCTGGTCTGCTCGCGCTTTCGCGAAGGGGCCGTAGTTGACGTCTCATATACCATTGTTCTTCACATGTGCGCTGGGCAGTGGTAGCAGGCGGTGCCGTAATATGGCGTTGGCTTTTGAAGCTGGTGATGCGTATACTTCGTGTACGTGCCCACTTTTGAATCAATAGCTCCGATCGGAGTACTGGCGGAAACACTGCAGCGTGGGATAACACGGCACTGAATGAAAAAATTCCGCGAGACGCTTTATCTTGCGCTAGTTGGCTCATATTTTGGGAAGGAACGGCCGCACAAAAGCACCAGAAGAAACATTGCGTAGTTGCTCAGGTTCTAATATTAGTACATGCGACTTTATAAATGCGAAGCATCTTAGAGTGAGGTTCAATCCGCCGGTGTGCGGCGTGACCACAGTTCCTGCGCATGCGCGTCCCCCTCTCCCTTCTCTCCTATGCTCCGCCTCCCCTCTCTCGCTTCGCAACGCCGACGGAGGCAGTGTATGCTAACCCACGCTCGCTTCCCTTCTGTCTTCTCTAGACATCCCTCCCCGCGGCGTTTATACCCCCACTGCGCATGCACGTCCTCTGTTCCTCACTCTCTAATCTCCTTTTCTTACCCCTCTCTCGCCTCGCAACGAAGGCAGCGTTTGCTAGCCTGCGCTCACTCTGTCCTCTGGCATTCCTCCCCGCAGTGTTTACACCCCCATTCCGCATGCGCGTCAACTCCCCCTTTCTCGCCTCGCAACCCTGACGCGGGCAGTGTCTGCTAGCGTGTTTTTTCGTTGAAAAAAACCGGCTTCTCACGTTGCACAACCATTCACTGGCCACTCTGTATATATAGGCACTGGATCTTGACCTCCAAGGCAGTGGCGATCAGAGATTTCTTCTGTGCATCATTGAACATTGAAAATTGAACGAACTGTGCACTGTGGGTCTCTGTGTCCAATCGAAGTATTCTGTCTCTCGTTGCCCATTAGCAGTGACTGGCATGTTCCAGTAGGAAACCATCACTGCGTGCCTTGCCCCTCGCCAAGTTTTTCTCCTGTGCAACGCCGCAATGAGCGCCAGCGTCAACACAACAGACACTGCGCCATGCTTGCTGCCGGGCTACAGAAATTAGATGCACTGTCCTCTTCTAACCACTACCACCACCATCAACGTATGCTTGGTTTTCGTTAGCAAAAGATGGCGTAATTTTTTTCCGTGTTTCCGTGCACATAGTCTAAATACCTTTAAGTTAACTGTACAACATGCTTGTGCAGCAACACAGGGGATAAGAACTATCAAAAGAAAATTGTGTTACTTTAAGGCCGTGTAGCACTTTAGGAGCCCGCCTTTTCATCCGTCCACTTTGTCATGTCGTACAGTCCCGCAGTGATCGATACGGGCCCAAAGCAAGGCCAACAACACTTGAACCAGTGTAATATATTCTCACGAAATCTAGAATAACATAAACTAGAAAAATAACCAAAATAAATCGCAGTGATGTATGAAAATGCTTCTTAAAGATTTGACTGATACCCGCGCCACGCATAAGAGGGCGCCACCACCTCGGCAAGCACGCGATTGCCTAAACAAAAAAAAACTGGTTCGCCCGTGCAAACTTCCTCAGTTGTCATGACAGTTGAGCTTCACTGAAAGGGCACTCAACTACTTAACAAGTAAACATCAAATGGCTTCTTTATAAGAGCTTATTGCCTCACGAATCAACTGCCACTGTAATTTCTCCTAGAGAAGAGGCAGTGATTTTCAGAGAGAAGAGGCAGTGATTTCTAGTGGACTTTGTTCATTTGTCTTAAATTTCAGGTGGCGTGCTGTGCTGCAATGTTTGGCTCGTATGTTTCCTGGAGCCTTGTCTACCAATCTGCAGTGTTTTCTGACCATGCGGAAGAGGCGTTGCTGGGCCCAGTTAAGTGCAGAATTTATAACAACACCAAGACCTACAAAAGAACGGCATTTGCCCATGTGCTCAGATTTGGGTGCACGTTAAAAAACCCCAAGTGGCCGAAATTTCCGTAGCCCTCCACTACGGCGTCTCTCATAATCATATGGTGGTTTTGGGACGTTAAACCCCACAAATCAATCAAAAGAACGGCATTTTTCATATTTTCTCTCACACATATGCTTCTTATGAAAGAATATTGCAAGTCAAAGCAACCATCTTGCACATTTTTCATGTTCTTTTTCCATTAAAATCGAATATTACGATTGTGATGTACCATACAATATCACACGTATCATATATCACACATACAGTCCAGCCGTATACTGAGCAGCGCCGCACTTTTTTTTTTTTTTGCAGATCTAACACGTGGTACAAGAAAGAAAAATGGTTGTGGCTATCACCTGCGGCAAACTGCAAGCGAGGCTGATGTACCACGCCGCGGCCAGCATAAACTTTCCTCGCCTGCGGGCGTCATGCACCCGCAGCGGATGCAGCACGGCGAAGTACCGGTCAGCGCTGATGCACACTAGCACCATGGAGGACAGGTACGGACCGAACGCGCGAAGAATCTGCGTACAGAAAGTAAAGAGAGATGTTGGTTGAGTGCCTGCGAATGTAAGGTCACGGCAGGTCTAGAGCGCGCTTTTTCGCTCTCTAGACTTTCGAAACGCGCGCTCAAGACCGGAAATACAGACGCAAGGTACCTACTTGCGGCACATTAAAGTACGCCATTAATATATGACTACTGCTTGACGCCCACGCTCGAACCAGACCCGAGACGCACACACAACTGCAGAACAATTGATTTATTGATTTATTGATTGATTGATTGATTGATTGCTTGATTGATTGATTGATTGGCAGTTGCTGAGTGTTCAGAACTAAATTAGAGATAATGGAGTTTTTTTTAAGTGCATCTAAGCTCAATTGACAAAATGTGAACTATACCATAATTAAAGTCACGGCAGTTGCAAGATACATAACCTCGGAAGACTGCTGGAATATAATGCCACTTGAGATGCGTACGATCAGTAAGAATAAAATGAACAATATGATCGCCACACTTCAGTGACGAGAGCACGCATTGAGACAACCTAACCTCTGAAACATTTAAGCGGTAATTCCTCCCAAGTCTTCCGATTATGAAAAATTCTGTTAACTGACACCAACGACAAAATGAGATTGCAGCAGCATGTGGTATTCGACATAATGGCGTCAAACAAGCAGTTGATGAATTGTGTGGATTAATCAGCTAGATATTGAAAAGTAGCGTCAACGAAAAAAAAACAATTGTAGCAACGCTGATGTTATAACATTCAACATACTCTTATTCTCCGCATTTTTTATAACATGCGCTACTACGGAGAAATATACAGAGCAAATGATGTAACGCGGTTCAAACTAAGTTGTGTTCGCGTGCCTTTTGTCCATTTACTTCGCTTTGTTTCAACAGCTCCGATTTAGTGGAGATCTACTCAACGGTAATTCCTTCTTTCAGTCGTAGACTCTTAGAAAAAAAGTAAGTAATCACTTAGTAAATGCGTATGTTTACTAGTTTCCGGAGCATTTTACTACCTTCGCGGCGTACTTTCCCTAGCTACCAGCTAGTACAGCTAGTAATTTTAGCCGTTACTAACCAGGGAACTTTTCTTAGTGTTTTTAACTAAGCAACTACTAAGCCACCTACGTTGCCAGATCGGTCGTAGATGCCGCAGTACATTTTGCCGTAATAGTGGCATCGCAAGCAAAATTCAGGCAAGCTCTAATTTTATTTACTACCTTATAAAGAAGTTTCGTGCTACGTAATGACACACACGTAAGTAAATAGAAGGGGACATGATAATGCATAGAAAACAACAATTTTCTTATAAATTCTGAGACTGCTAACCAGTACGTGGGGTGCAGTCCCAAAGCAGGGGTATACATAGTCTTCAAAATGCTGCTATAGCAGGATTCCGCTACGTTCAAGTCTTTAAGATTTACTTGTGCAATTCAGTCCAGATTTTCATTGGGTACAGGCGTACGGGACGGCTTTTTGCTCTGCCATAGTAGATTACCAAGTACTCTAAATCGTTAACAACTTTTTCTAAACACACTTGTGCATGCATTTGTGCATGCGTGTGCTCGTGATCCGCTCATATGAGTTCTCATACTCCTATGAGCACATATTCATGTGAGTATGAGAATCATATGCTCATATGGACTCACATGAGCATATGAGATTCGCATATGATCACACATATTTGAATCTGATTTGATCGTATAATAGTGCCGTCAATTCTCTATAAGTATGTAGTTGTGCTGCGCACTTACCCCAGTAAGTTACATGGCGTAATTAAGAGCCATTATTAATTTACGAAGGCCATGTCAATTTGTTTTTTTATCCTATACTTTTGTAATAAAACCATATTGATATGGCCACGCACACGAACATTTAACAAAATAGGCGTAAACATCGATTTGCGCGGGTTACTAACAATTTAGTAACGAACTAACCAATAGAGTCAGCCCTATTCACTTACTAATAATTTGAACTACCCAATGACGTAGTGCTTTTATCCAGCCTTTTAGTATTTGGGCTATTGCTGGTTACAAGACCAACGAGGTAGTGCTATTCACTAGTCTTACTTTTGCTAGCTGCATTTACTAGCTAGCTGGTTAGTGGATTCTGTGACAAGTAAGGGCTAGTACTTTGTTAGGGAATATGTCAATCTTTTTTCTAAGAGTGTATAGCTCGACGTTGTTCACCGGCACTAACCTGCATGATCTTGCACATGGCGTTTCCAGCCACCCAGCACACCGTGAGGCGCCAGGCCACCTCTAGCGGAATCATGACGAAGGTGACGATCAGGTCAGCCACCGCCAGATGCATCATCATCAGCTTGATGCGAGACTTGCGGGCTCGTTTGCCGAGCAGACTCAAGAATACAGGCACGTTTCCGGCTGCTGCGGCCATGAACAACACCACGTAAACGATCACCTGAATCAGCGACTTGCGCGTGAACGTCAACTCTTCTGGAAGCGCTGGCGTCGCGGCACTGGCGTCCAACGCCATTGTCAACGAAGTGTCGTTGAGCTCGGAGAAAATAGGCATGGAGATGAGCTTGGAAAGCGTGTCGTTCGATACCATGGTAGCGGGTGCCTCGTCAAAAGCAGTCGTAATTGAAAGCGGTACTTGCGGTATCAGCTTTCTCAGCCAAAGCCCAGCTCATTTGCCGGCACATTTATTAGCTGTTAATTGTCCTTGTATGAACACAGCGTAAACGAGCAGAGCGTTGTAGGGAGGTCCGTGATCATTCTTCAGTGCTCCAAGTTGTTTTCATTTATATGGTTTGCTTCTGGGAGCACTCCATTCAATTCCAAAGAGAATGCGCACACTCATCTATTCAGCACGAAGCATACTTCACGCTCCGAAGTTCTTGTTAGGCTGACCTGGAGCAGCGGCCTTCTTCAAAATATTTTCACTCCGTATAGAAAAGAAATGTTCAGATGATGAAAGTAATTATCGCATACTTACGGATGCGTCAGTTCTTCACGCGCGGTACGTCACGTTCACTCACAAGCACGGTGCACACTTGCGGCGGCACTTACATCGTCAATCCACATTTTTGCGAGTACCTCGGAACAGTTCGCACTCTCCAAATGTAACATTTCCCGACGTATCACGATGATTTCGTCGCTATCTTCGCGAAAAAATTTTTGTCCGCACTTCGCGTAATCAGAAATACTGCAAAATTTTGCCTCTGCAGCGGTCTACGGCGAAGCTTTCAACGACGAGACGTCACTGAGCCATAGCGTAGCCCTTAATCCTGGCGGCTTCGCGAACGAAGTACGCCGGAGCGAGCCGCCCGCTTCTCGGATGCAAGCGTTCATCCTGCGCCGTCTTCTGCGCCACGAATGAGCGCAACGGTGCGAGTGCGTTCGGCGCCGCGCAAGTCGCGCTCGGACGAGCGGAAGAGCGAGCACAGCTGGAAGTCGATAGGGCCCGGAGCAATGCGCTCACCGCCAATGGGAGCACGGCGCGCCTCGTTTCAAGTGGTTCATTGCGTCCTTCGGAATGTTCGCGTGTTCAAAATTACAAACGAGCTATAGGAGACGCAGTCGGAAGAAGTTCAATGAGCTCGTTTCGGTAACAAGCTGAAATTCACACCAGATGTACAGGTGCGTTGGGCGGGAAGACGGTTCGAGTCGCGGAACAGGCACCGCTTACGGGAAGGACATGGTGGCTGTCATGACGTTACCTTATAAAGTTAGAAAGAAAGAACATGCGAATACTGAATTTTCGAACCGAATCAAACACGAATCGAATAGCGATGAAACCACGCCGAATACGACTTGGGAACTATTCGAATCATGAAACTAATTGCAATAGAACCCAGTAATTCCTCAAAAATTATATATATATATACATATATATATATATATATACATATATATATATATATATATATATATATATATATATATATATATATATATATATATATATATATATATATATATATATATATATATATATATATATATATATATATATTGTGTGGAACGCTAGATCAATGGTTATGGTGCTCCGATTCTGAATTGAAGGAATCGGTCCCAGAAGCGAAAGAAGCATTTTGGTACAGATGAAATAACAGAGGCCGGTGCACAATGTTCGTGCACGTGAAGGAAGACCAGACGGTCAAAAATTCCAGAGCCCATCCACTGCTGCATCCCACATTATCAAATCACAGTTTCGGAACGTTAAAACCCAGATATTATTAAGTATTTGAAATAAATGTTCTTCACTTTAACAGAGAAATATTACCAGTACCTTAATCAACAAAAAAAAACCAAGATTAAGAAAACTGAGGTAAGCTCACCTAATGCAGTGATTATGGCCAACGAGGTATTTCGTAACGGTAAGTTGAAGTACAGGAGGTTACCACCGTATTCAAGGGGCTACTCTGTCTATATATCCTGAAACAATGTTTCACCGTGCAGCACACGTGTAGGTAAATATCTAAATAAGATATCACAACATGTGCCTTTGCACAAAAAGCAGCTAATTATCAATGCTGAATACTCTACTGGCCAACTGGTTCTAGTAACGTTGGTACTGGCAAGATCAATTTACAATGACACAACAACTTGTACTGTAGTTATTCATGTAAAGGTGTGCAGAATTACGCTTTTGAAGCGGAGGTCAGCCGTAGTATCTCCCTTCAGTTGTTATACAGCACAAAAAACAGGAACAGATGACCCTTCACTCTTTCAACGTATTCTCCCTTAGAGGTTTCCTCGTCGGTGCTTAAGATTCTAAAATTATTTGAAAGGTATTTCATTTTATGAACACGTGCAATTTGATTCGAATACGGAATTCAATAGAACGATGACCGATTTGTTATTCGAAATTTTCAAACACTCGCACGTCCCTACTACAAAGGTGAAAGCATTAGATGCTTCATCATGCTTCATTTTTTTTTTCAAAGTCTGCCTCTGAGCATAATACTTCTTGGTTCGAAAATACACATGCAGATTTGCTTTGTGCAAAGCCTACATAAACAATTTTAAATCGTGCTTCATGGAACGTGAAAACTAGTCATCGGCGTCAACGTGAGCGATTAAAGAAATCATGCGACTACGACACAAATGACGTCACATGACGTTATATGTTACGAACGTTTGTGACACCATGATGTCACTATGGACAAATAAAGGGACGTCACAATATGACGTCATCACGTGACATCGTCGCTAGTTCAAATTTTAGCCACATACAGTGAGGAGCACACGCGGACGAAGTAAGGTGCACACACGGACGAGCACTCGTCCGTGTGTGTTTCTTACATCGTCCTTGTTTGTCTCGCACAAAGTGGCTGAAAGATGAATTCGTTCACGCTAAGCCCGCTAGAAGTTTTGCATCGTCGCTAGGTCAACGGTCAGCCAATCGCGGAGGCCCTGAAATAAAACCATGTAGAGAAAGCTTTGAATGCCTCCAATCTCGGAAGCAGTGCAGTGCTTGGTAGGGGCAGAAAGTTTTCGGGAAGGGAGATCAATCAATAAGAATAAGCTGACTTTCGACTTCCAGTCGTCTTATGCAAATTTATGAAGGACCATGCGAGCTTCCGTAGTTTTCATGATAGGCCGTACTTTTTAAAGTTCTATATATGTATTCACCCTTTTCGCATTTGACTATCATAGTCGCTTCCCCATGACCTGTAGACCGTAGTACCGCCGTTATCCCTGAGATTGGCAAAAGGCATTTGAACTTTGAAGGTATACGGAAGTCACTTCTTGATGACATAGAGAGAGAGAGAAAGAGAGAGAGATAAAGGGGCAAGGAAAGGCAGGGAGATTAACCAGACGCACATCCGGTTTGCTACCCTGCACTGGGGAAGGGATAAATGGGAGAAAAGAGGTTGCAGAGAGATGAGAAGGTACACACAATCACGAGCACACTCGGGGAGCACACACAGTCTACAGGCGGTCGCTCAGGTTTGTTGACTTTAGGTAAAGTAGCAGTGCTTTAGTTGCTTTCTGCGCAACTGAGGCAGATGCCCAAGGTTCTAGTATCTTCTGCACACAAAATGGTCCGGGGTCAGGTTGATTCAAAACCATCCGGAGCTGGCATCGCTGTGTGTCGTAGCAAGCGCAGCTGCACAGGACGTGTTCGATGGTCTCTTCAGCTCCGCAGTAGTCGCATGTAGGAGTGTCTGCCATACCAATGCAAAAGGAGTACACCTTTGTAAATGCAACACCCAACCAAAGGCGGCATAACAGTGTCGCATCGGAGCGGGAAAGTTGTGATGGTAGCTTAAGCTTGAGCGAAGGATCCAGTTCATAAAATTGACACCTTTGGAAGCTGGTAGACGACCAGAACGTGCGTGTGAGATCTCGAGCCAGCAGGTAAAGATGTCTTGCTGCATCATTCCTTCATAGAGAAATCGGGACTACATGGGTTCCTTCATGCGCTGAGCGGGCTGCATCATTGGCTAATTGATTTCCGGTATTACCGATATGTCCAGGCAGCCATTGATATATAATATCATGCTCTCGTGCTAGAGCTTCATGATGACAATGTCTTATTTTTTGTACCAATTGGTCATGACTCCTCCTACGCATGGCAGACTGCAAACTCTGAAGCCCTGCCTTCGAATCACAGAATATGACCCATTTTCCTGGACGTTCTTGAACGAGATATTGTAAAGCAGCCCTTTTAGCAGCAAGCTCTGATGCCGTAGATGTAGTCATATGCCACAACTTAAACTTGATTGTCATTGCTGCAGCCGGAATTACAGCGGCACCTGATGAGCTGCTGGACGAGACGGGCCCATCAATGTATATCTGCGTTCGGTCTAAGTACAACTCATGTAATAATAGCAGTGTTGCTTGCTTCAATGCTACTCTGGAGTGATTGCTTTTCTTTTTGTTTCCCGGAGTTTCTAGGCGTACTTGCGGCTGGTCGAGGCACCACAAAGGACATGCCATTCTCGCAGCTGGCGTATATCCTGATGGAATGCTGTTTAGGTGCTTGAATATGACGTCTGAAAACGTAGCACGTGGTCTTTCGGAGAGTAGAAGGGCCAAGTGGTGGTCGGGGACACGGCTAGCATGTCGAATGTGCACTCTGAGGCAATCCACAACTCTATATGTCCTGACCGGATGGTCTTTGGCAAGCATAATCGTGGCATAAGTAGAAGCGCATCGGGGCAGTCCTAGGCAGATACGCAGTGCCTGACCCTGCAAACCCTCCAATGAATGAGTATTGGATTTGCAAGTGTTAGTCAGTACCGGCAAGCTGTAGCACAATAGACCCAGAAATAGGGCCCTGTACAGCTGTAGCATGGAGGCCACAGAAGTTCCCCTTGCTTTCCCGCACATGAATTTCATTATATGCGCAATAGATAGCAGTCTCTTCTTTAAGTACGCACAATGTGGGCTCCACGAAAGACTTCTGTCGATTATTATGCCCAGAAAAAGATGCGCCCGTGCATATTTGACACTCTGCCCATTGATGTAAACAGGGTATGGCGTCAGTGGTTTGCGTGTAAACGCCATCAACGGGCACTTCACAGTTGATATAGTTAGGCCTTGCTTCTGAAGGTAGGCTGTTGTGATGGTTGCTGCCCGCTGTATTCGTGCACGCACCTGAGAACGAGTAACTGCAGCACTCCAGAGGCAAATATCATCGGCGTATATGGATAGGCACACCGACTTTGGCAGAACCTTCACCAGACCAATGAGGGCAACATTGAACAATGTGGGGCTTAAAACACCTCCCTGAGGTACTCCGCAGTAGGTGTAATGTTGAGAAGTTGTACCCTCATATGTTTGCACAAAGAAACCCCTACCAGTTATATAATCTTTTATCCATTGAAACATTCGTGCACCAATGCCCATTGCTGTGAGACAAGTGAGGATGGCATCGTGAGCTACATTATCATATGCACCTTTCACGTCAAAAAAGAGTGCCACTGATATGCGCTTGCAACTTTTTTCTTGTTGCACAAATTTCGATAAGTCAAGGAAACAGTCGATGGAGGAGCGGCCCCAACGAAAGCTTGCCATGCAAGAAGGGTATTTGGTGTATCGTTCCAAGTACCATTCGAGGCGAAATAGAACCACTCTTTCCATTACTTTTCCGAGGCAGCTTGCGAGGGCAATAGGACGATACGCTGTCAAGTCCAATGGTGATTTCCCGATTTCAAAAGCGGTATTAATCGACTTATTTTCCATTCTCGGGGAACACTGCCGCTGAGCCAGGAGTTGTTGAAGCATGTTAAAAGTTCTTTTCTGGCTTTTTGTCCAAGGTGTCCCAACGCACTATAAGTAATACCATCAGGACCTGGCGATGACATGCGCTTAGAAGTGACTAACGCACCTTCCAGTTCTTCCATGGTGAATGGAATGTCCATTTCTGGTAATCGCGTCTCAGGAACGATCACGGCGTCGATGCTCTCGTTCATAATATTCCCGGCAACTCTCGTGCAAAATTCTTCAGCCACCTCGAGTTCTGTTTTTCCATGATGGAGTGCCAAAGCTTTAAAAGGGTGCCGTTGTTTCGGAGAGGAGCGAAGACCGCAAACTGTTCTCCAGATATATGACAGCGGTTTATGAGGGTCTAGAGATTCGCAGAATGCTTTCCAGCGTTCACTCTCCAGCTTGTAAATGCGTCGTTGAATCTTTTTCTGGGGCCGCCTTGCTTCCCTCAGATCGTAAATTGATTTTGTGCGTCTGTATCGTCGTTCAGTACGCCTTCGTATAGCTCGTAATATTTCCAGTTCGATGTCAAACTGTGTTATTTTAGACGAAAATGGTAATTTATATTTGGACGCTTGCATAGCTTCCGCTATGGTATTTTCCAGGCTGCAGGCGAGGCCTTCTTGGCAAGCGTCCTCAACACGCGATCATCGACAGTCAGTGCCAATTACAACACCGGAAGAGAAATTTTTTATGATACCATCGATCCTCACGTAGGTGGGTATGTGATCACTCCCATGAGCCTCAATATCGCAAAACCATTTAACTTTGTGAGAGAAGCACCGTGACACCAATGTCAGGTCAAGGCCACTGCCAAACGTGAGACCCCGCAGATATGTGGGGATACCTTCGTTCATGATGGAAAGGTCGTAATCGGAAGCGAATGTAACAATGTTCCGGCCCCTGGCATTCATCTTAGTGCTCCCCCAAAGCATGTGATGGGCGTTGAAGTCACCGGTGATGATCCAAGGCCCATCGGTCCTCATTAGGATGTCTTTTAATCTGTCGCAGTCAAATCGCGATGACGGAACTATATATCCACCGATAAGCGTGAACGAAACTGCATTCTTCTTTACACGAAGACACACGTACTGATTGTCGTCGTTTGAAGTTATTGGGTGCGAAAGATAAGTCAAGTCTGTGCGAATGTAAGCAATTACTTTGCTTCGTTCTTCGCAAGCGGCTGAACAAAAAGCTTCATAACCGGACAATCTATAAGGCGTTGATACGTTTGGTTCACATATGACAAGTATAGGAAATTGATTGGCCCGAAAAAAATGGCGAAACTCCGAGATACGGGACTTCATGCCTCTGGCATTCCACTGAAAAATCGACGCACTTTTAACTTTAGTGTGGAAGATGAGATTTTGTTGAGCCATTGTGCTTATACAACGTTAGCAAGAACTGGATTCAGTGCATCCAGTATTTTCAGTGCATTCTTAGCAGACGGAGATTGTATGCTGCTTAGTAGCGTGCGAATCGTGGCAATTAATGATTGCACGATTGCAGTCACTTTCCTGTCTTGGTTGAAAAGATCTCGAACCGGGATCGCGGACTGGCCGTCATGAACCTTCTTCGGTTCGCTTGATGCTGCTTCCCTTTGAAGTGCAGGCCCCTCTGTCGCAGTTAGGGTATGCTGACTGGCTTTGTCCTTTACAGCCTTTCCCACGGCATGTGGTCTGGGAGGCAAAGGAGGTGGTACTGATGAGGGATCTGGCAAACGTGTCGAGGAGGTAGCGGTCGTCCTTGAAGACCGACGTCGACGTGAACGACGCCTTCTGACTTTAGCTGCGGCTTCTCAATGAGATGAGTGATCGCGCACCATCTTATTCAAGATGGCAATTTTCTTCTGAATACGTGGGCAGTCCTTCGATGTGGCTTCATGGGATCCATTGCAATTAGAGCATTTCTTGACAGTTGCGACGCACTTATTCGCTTCATGGGGCTCGGCGCAGCGGTGGCATACCACCGAATTCTCGCAGACGCTGCTCACATGTCCAAGTTTCATGCATTTATGGCACTGGAGAGGCTTTGGAATGAAAGGCCGCACAGCATGTCTGAAGTACCCCACCTTCACAAAAGAGGGGAGTGATGTGCTCTTAAACGCAATCTTCACACAGCGAGACTTGCCTAGCCTGGTGACATCAACAATTGGAGTATCAGTTGTTGACTTGACAAGAAATTGTAAGTCATTATCGGAAATAGCCACATCTATGTCGTAGATCACGCCGGTCACTACATCACATCCCAAGGGAACATGAGAGCGCACCTGGTTGCCATCCAAGTCAGTTACACTGCGCAGAACGCCCAACGCACTTGCGTGCAAAACGTCCACAGCCAGTATATTCTTTCTGGCGTTCACTCTTATATCCGTGATCTCATTTGGCACGAGCGTTTCCAGAGACCTCGACACAGACTGTCTGTTAAGGCGTTTCACGCTGACGGTAGGAAGTGCAGGCAGAAACAGGATGGTATAAGTGTTCGATTTTGGCGCTTCACTTACAGTTTGAATAGTTGAGGATGAGGATGTCCTCATGTTCCTCCTCTTCGCTTTGTGGCTCAGCACAGGCTGGAAACCGTCATCTGAAAAGTCCTCACTGCTGAGATAGTAAGCATGAGTATCTTCACTGTCGCTGTCACTCGCTTGTCCCATCCGCTTCCTGGAGGCGGCCGCCGCTGACGCCGCTGGTGCCGGCAGGCGCCCGGGGTGGTCTACATCCATCCCCTCCAAGGGAGCAGCGAAAACTGATCAACAGACTTAAATTACAACTGAAATACGCCGGAGCTAGCAGAAGTAGCTTTGATGACATAGCGTTTCTAAACAATCTACAACATCATTCAATCAATCTCTCTCAATAGTTTTTTTTCTTGATAAATTTCTCACTTTCTTTCCGCCCTTACCTTTCTATTCCTTCTTATCCCTTCCCAAGTGCAGAGTAGCAAAGAAAAAGTTTTCTTCAAGCTAACTTCCCTGCATTTCACTTAACATTTTTTCTCTCCCTCTCTCCCTCTCTCTCTGTATGCATGTACAAGGGTGTGCACTGTGGCGGGTCCGTGCAGCACTCAAGAAATCCCTCAGCATCGCATTGGCATATGACGGGCTCCCTCGTGTGCGACAATCGAAAGCGTGCGCAGACTATAGATCAGCTTTCTCCAGTACGCCTTGAAAATACCTAATGACTAAGCTTTCACCTAAGAAAAGATCTTGGGAGCCTGGACTCAAACTCATCAGCACAGAAGGCCATATGAGACCCCCTGCAGTTCTTGAAGGCAACGCAATTAAGTGATCGTGTTTTCTCTGTCTTTCACTCGGGTTCTCTCTTTGTCCCCCTCTATTTCACCCCTCATTTCGTTCCCCACGTGTGAGGTCAACGTTACTGGAGTAAACTCAGCTTCAAAAGCTCCGCCGGAGGGGCGGGTCGTGTGGCGGTCGCGAAAACTAGTTGCGCTTTGCTCCCGCGGCCGACGCATGTTGTCATCGCCAGTGGCGGCGCCGTGCCACCGGTTACCGCGAATGGTGCGCTGTATTCACACGTCACGTCTCAAGCTGTTTTTGTCACTGCGCAGTTTCGTGTACAAAAACGCGTTTGTCATGTATGAAGCGTAGCGAGGAGGAGCAGACTTATCTACAGTGAGGTACGCCAACTTATTTTGCGCTGGGCTCCAACAGCGGTGACCGCAATGACGATGCCGCTTTACGTTACTCGTTTGCTTGTTAATTATTTATTTATTTTCTTTGTAAACGTGGTTACTCAATTGCATGAGCCAAGGTAAAAGCTGCTATAAACAGCTCGAGCAGCTCATATTTATAGCCGCCGGCCTCTTTCGCACTGCGGTGACGGGCTAGACGGACGACCGTAAGGGAATTATTCCCTGCCTAGCCTTGAACGTTACCCGAGAGGTTCTATCGTCGTGCAAATAATAATTATCATTACATTTCATTAATAATTATATCGCTTGCGGTAGCATTTCTCAGATATGGTGGAGGGGCGGCCACTGAGTATTATGTTTTATTGTGTGACAACGATTACACGACAGCTACAAACAGAACAATTACAGGAATCGGAGAACACTTTAGCTTCGCCTTCAAGAGCAGAACGTGATAGCGCAGTCGTGCTCTGTGTGAATCACATTCTCAATTATTACCTTAGTGTCGGTCTCAGTGCATGCCTCAACTGTTCCGTGAGAGAACCATGCAACACTGGCTGTTTCAAACCATCGTAGAATGTCTACTGCAAGTGAACTGCAAGTGCCATTGTTATTTTCCAACTACGCCTTTTGCGGATCAGCGAAGGGCCCACTGCGCGTGTGTAAGGCAACGCGCGAACATATGTTTGAGCGCTCTGTCTAGGGGGGGCTTTCAAAACACCCACTCGTAGCGCATTTCACATGTTTTGACGTCTGGCGCGATTATACGGTTCTACCACGTAATATTACTTGCGTTAAGAAGATTGCCTCTACAGCATGAAGGAAAGGAAGAGTAAACATAACACCTCGTTTTTTTTTGTTATATAGGCGCAATATTGATGAGAACTTCTACTACATGACATTCATAATGTTTGTTTGTTTTTGTTTTTTGTTTGTTTTCGAATCAATTTCAACCATTGGGGTGTCTCTGTGATAGGACATTTGATTTCCATGCAGACAGCTTGGATTCGATTCTCACTCATACTGATGTTTTTTTTTTTTTTTATTGAGAGCTTTCTTGATTTTTTTCGTCACAGACAAGATGCTGTTTTTCCACTGACAACCGGAGACGCCGACATCATAATTTCTACGAACCAAGCTCTTTAACGCGTTCGCGTTCAAATGATATACAGTTCATTATACAGTGAAACCTTAAAGAGCACGTATAACAACGGTGTTGCACATGCCGGTGTCACTTCTTTCCGGTGCACCGTAGTGCACCAGAAAGTAATGTACCTTGAGTGTACTACATCTGTGGAAACGTTCGAGGAAAAATTGAATATGTGACAGTGTGCAAAGAGTGCATAGCATCTATCACAAGTACCCATGGGGCAGCCACGCCAAAACCACATGAAAGTGCACTCACTCCTATGAGGTGTTTTCAAGAGGACTGTTTACATCAACCCTTACGAGGCCTTCATTCTACATTAATAGCAATTGAGAAAGCAGTCTATAGGCGTCTGACAAATACCCCCATAGTTTGTGAGCAAAAGAAAGGAATATCAGTAAATGGGCTGCGCGTATGCAGCGGTGGCACTACACAAAAGTTTTTCTCTCTTTCTCTTCTCTTTCCTCTATCTCTCATCTTTATGCCCCCTTCCCATTCCCCCAGCGTAGGGCAGCAAACCAGGCAAGTGTCTGGTCAACCTCCCTGCTTTCTCTATTGTTGTTCTTATCCTCCTCCCTCCAGTAGTTTGTGACCTCTTTCGGACTGTGCTTGAAAACTTGGAGTGGTTGCCACTGCGTATAACGAAACCGGAAGGGATTCTAATAACCGAATAATGGATCACAGGGCATCGCCGAAAGCCCACCCTTCGTCGAATCTGTGCCTACATCGTAGGGATTGCATGTGTCACCCATTACTTCGTGAAACAAAGGTGTTGTCCCGGCGCAGAAATAGGACAGGGATAGAAGTTGCTGAGGCTTGGGGAAGTGATTCTTAAATGAGAGAAAAGAAGGTAAAAGTGAGCCCAGTAACTGTCTGCATCTAAGTGCGACACTTAAATAATGGCTCTCGAGGGATGGGGGATAAGGAGGGATAAAAAGGGATAGAGTGAGAAGTAAAGAGAAGATAGAGAAAGATGGGGACATGGTCGAAGGAGTCCGAGGACTGGATACCACTCATCGAGAGCTTCATGGCGTCGTGATATGGTGGAGGGCGAGCCGGTCGGCCAGAGCAGCGCTGTCGTCGGAGATTGCGGGGGCACAACCGTCCGGCACGGCATCCAGCGAGCGAGTCCAGTTGCTGAGGCTTTTTGTATCCACAAGTATGGCGACACGTGTGTCACGAGGCCTTTGGTCACATGCATTGTACCAACTAGATATAGATTATCTAACTGTCAACCTCTAATCTTTTCTGTTTATACATGTGCATGCTTCAATAAACTTTTAGTTGCTAGTGTGCGCTTGTGTGTGTGCCTTCTCTGTTTCTTGTCGCTCTTTTGCACAGTTTTGTAGTTACGATATGAATAGAAGTAAAATCCTGTCGCATACGTCGTCAAACCCTTTCCTCTAAACACGCCCGACACGAATCCGTTATACCACGAGATGCGGTATGCGTGTATGCACCACAACTGAGTGACAGCTTATGCAGTAATGGCGAGAACAAACATTGATAATCAAAGTACGAGAGCGTGAAGAAAATGAAAGCGACAACAGCAGCTTTGACCCCATGAATGCAAAGGACAAGAACTTGAAGTGCACTTCAGCGTCGTCGTCAAGAGTACAACGTGACAACGTAATCAAGTCCCTTGTGTATCGCTTTCTCACTTGCCGGCCTCCACGGCATCTGTTCGTGGTGCATGACTCACACGCGTTGTAAGAAAACGAACGATGGTGAGCGCAACGGTGGCTGCTTCAAACTATTCTAGAATGCTTACTGCAAGTTGTTAAGTGCCTACTACGCCCTAACTCTTCAGTTCGCGAATCAGTGAACGGCGCACTGCGCGATCGTAAGGCAACACGGGAACCTCCGCAGTTGCTCATTTCAGCTGGCGATGGTTAAGTATGTCTTGACGGTTTTCAATTAGTGGACCTTTAAGTCACGCACTAGTTCCACATTCCACATGTTTTGACACATGGCGTGGTTCTACGCTTCTGCCACGCAATATTCTATTCGTTAATAAGACACCTTCCAATATAAATGTTATTCGTGACGTGTTTTTTTTTTTACTTAGCAGTTTGAAGCTATAGAATGGATCAGTGGTAGTACACCTGCTTGCCACACCGACGGTTTGGGATTGTTCTTTTCTATAACCTAAAATTTTTTACTATACTAATTTTATGTGTATCTTTCTCGGTTTTTCCAGTCACGCACAAGATGATTTTTTTGTTGTTGCTCAGAACCAACGACACCGACACAAGAATTTCTGCGACACGAGCTCTTTAAAGCCGTCGCGTTAAAAATTTAAAGCCGTCGCGTTAAAAAACAGCAGCAATATAACTAAACGGCATGGCAGTCACGTATTCTACCAGAGAGCCACGTCCAGTCTTGAACTACTTTGGAAAATCGTCTAATTCAGGCGTAACGTTAAATGCAACGTCAATAGTGGTTGCAGTGCTGGCTGAAAAGTTTTCTGACAAAGCAATAAACATTCCTACGATAAAGGCATCATATCGGGGGTGACGCCGATTGTGGTTCCGGGGCTGTTTTCGCTTGTAGTGCAGTCTAATAAACATTATGTTAGTATTTCTTGATTCAGTAAGGTATATTGAGATGTTGCCAGGCCCCGTAGGAATACGCTAACAAAACTTACGTGGGATATTCCCATCATCGCAACGTACAGTGTCCTTCGGTTCGATAATACTGAAGGCGCGATCATTTGAAGTTCCGTCAGAACTTCAGTGAGCCTTTAAACGCCAGAGCAGTCGACGTGACCGGTAAGCCCACCATGTGCACACAACTACTGCGCTTATAACAGCAGGTCGATCAACCTTGTAACACTTTACTCAAAGCCACAAAAAGAAAGGGCGCAAGGGGGGGGGGGGGGGAGGCAGCAGCATAGGCAATCACTTGCCGACTGCTCCGCATGAAACCGATTACCACAACACGTATGATTTGCCGACTTCTTTGTGTGTGCGTGATGCCATTTGTACTAACACTCTTTTCTCGCCGTCTGACTCTCGACATGTTTGCACAGCCAGTGCTGGTGGGTCACAAGGTCTTCTGAATTGCGTAGCGCACGTCTGGACGCAAGAATAATGTTTCTTCGGTGGTGAAATCACACCTAATGATTTACGTGATATGTATACGTGTGTCTTGGCTGCAAAAAGTGGACTAACTATGAAATGGTCACCATGTATGTACCACTAATACATTAAGTATTCCTCATAAAATAGCGCACGTGTGCACGAAGACGAAAAAGAGCAAAAAAAGAGTCGACGACGCCACGAGCAGCGAATAATAACTGAAAATTTTATTCAACACAGCATTATATCACAGATCATTACGTGATGCAACATATACAGAGAGAGAGAGAGAGAGTGTGTGTGTGTGTGTGTTTTGCCTTTTTTTGTCTTTTTTAACTGAAGAAGTCATGTTTACTTTAAATGAAACTCAGAAAAAAAGTTTTTTTGCCACTTACTGTATTGTCCGGCCTGCTACATTAATTTTTTTCTATATGATCATGTCACCAAAATACCTCAAATCTATATTTCATCTAAAACCTATGCACCTTTTTACTGAAGGCTTCCTGTGCACTGCCATAAGCCCCTCTGGGTTGTTGCTAACATCCGGGAAACCACAGAAATGCAGGGCCGACGCTGTGATGTCAGCCTATGTACTCCCGTGCCCGAAAAGGAAGGCATCCTTCTCTCCGTCAAAATGTCTATATAGTCCACTATAATCGGTATTCGGGAGTGAAATCTGTATTGAGCTATTTTAGATTAGAACATGTCATTTTGGCTTGAGTTAGCCCGTGAAAAGAGTCGAAATCGCAGGGAATGATCGATGTAGCAATATTTTGCGATAAAATTAACATGGCCCATACGCTTCCGTCAGTATCTTTTCTTGCATGAGCGTAATGGTGATGACTATTCATGTAAAGTGAGTGATATTTCCTGGCAGAAGACGCCGAATTCTGGACTCTCGGCAGCGTTTTCTTGTTCTCAGCATATCCACTGAAGGCCTTCAAAAAGAAAAAAAAAGGGTCTCAAGTGTTGTTTTTTTTTTTTTTTTTGCTTAGCTCGTTTTGTGCCTCACCGTTTCGGATCCCTTCTTGTTTTTCGAGGAACAAATGGGATGCCCAACATCTTCATTTCAGTTATTTTCTGTATCAAAATTACCATCTAGGAGTAAAAGAACATGATATTTCAGCATAAAAATTTGAAAAGCAACACTAAAAGGCAAAGCGAAGCAAGGAGGTCGGCCTCTTACTCTTTGTATTGGAGTCTTGCCCTGCAACGTCGTGTCCTTCAGTACGTACCAACGCGTGATGAAAGAATGACTACATGAAGCTCCGGAAAAATAAAAATAAAAAGGGGGGATAAGACACGAAATAAAAGTAGCAGCAGGCTTCGTATACTTTTCCGGCTGAGAGCAAATTTACAGTGACGGCCAGATTAGGGCCTCACAGCGATGGCTCCAGTCGTCTCCTGAAATCATTCGTCTTTCTCTTTTTTTGACGCTGAAAGCGTCGCTTTTGTCCGCTAGATTATTGTCGTGCCTTTCGAAATACGTACGCTTATGTCCCCGTTTTCAATATCTGCGTGTTATACAAAGCTCTGATAAATTACAATGCTTCCACACTGTGTGTTTCACCAGAAAAACGTGTTTTTTCTCGAGCCTTTTGCACGCTGTTGTGTGTGTGTGTGTGTGTGTGTGTGTGTGTGTGTGTGTGTGTGTGTGTGTGTGTGTGTGTGTGTGTGTGTGTGTGTGTGTGTGTGTGTGTGTGTGTGTGTGTGTTTGGAACTTTGTTACTTCTACTCAACTAACTGCCACTACTTTTATAAAATAAAAAAACTAATTTCTGCCATCACTGTTGTCGGTTCCTTCTTTATTCTTTTGTGTAGGTTTGCGTGTGCCAACTCAAAATAAAAATTTACCAACTCACCCAAGTAATCACATTACTTAAGAGAAGCTCATTGGGGAACGAAAGCACGATAGGAAAACAACTGCGACACAAGTGAATCAGATTGTATGCAGTCATATTGTTTGTCTTGGTCACGATTGTTGAAGCATCGCTTGTGTATAATGTATCTGGTTCCGTTTTATTTAAACAGATGCTGAGCTTAGCTCATTTTTTTATTTGCAACTGCATTTTTCAGTTCGCTTTACTATGAGGAATCACCTAATTTTGATTAGAACTGTCTTAAATTTTGTTAGAATCGGCGTGAAAACGACGAGGACAGAGTACGAGTGCTGACTGTATTGCGTCCTTCTGGTCTTGCGCTTCGTCCTCTTTCCGTTGGTTTTTAAAAACATGCATCGTTTCCAACTTTCCCGCTTCTCTATCCTGCCGCGAATTGTTTAAAAATGAGAGATGCTTAGGCACGTTTTACGTTGTTGTGAAATTTAGCCCAGTTCCGGTTCCTGTATTTGGCACTTTTAGGAGGAAAAACGCGCTATATGTTTTTTTTTTGTAATCCAACACTGTCATAAAGTGCCAAAAAAACACTTTGCTGACTTTATAGGGCCCTAAATCACCACCAATATTTTTTCAGACATTTCAAGTAAACACGCGCACCATGTGCAGAATGCTGTCGCGATCAACGATTCTACACATGGCAGTCCTACGAGCCGCCGGCGTGCCACAAATTCCAAGAAACAATTCCTCCTTCTTTCCGGGCGTTTCGGGCCTCCGCGTGACGCGCCGTGCCACATCTCTGGCGCGCGGAGCCAAATATGCTGTGATTGGTCGAGCGAAAGCCTACGACTTCTGGTCACTCTGCAAGCAGATGTCCGCGCTGCTTGTTGTTGTATATCACGTTGCCCGCGTGCGTGCAGCACTTACGGGGCATCACGTGTTCCCGTACGGGTCCATCGCGTTGGCGATCCTTTGAAGGCGTGCGCGCAACGCTGGGTCCATAACTGAACGATTACGGCACCCACGATTCACCAACAAGCACGCAGCTAACACGCAACTGCGGAGTTGACGGCCGGAGTCGCGGCAACCGGAAGTAGACGGTGTTTCAAGCAGCGCGTCAGCGATGACGTATGCCACGCGAGATCGGGAGGAGCAAGGGAGGGGCGCTCGGCGAGAAAGAAAAGTGTAGTAGGAGAGAGTACCAGCGGAGGGAAGCGTAGGGGAGAGCGAGAAGAGTGGTCGTCACGGTTTCGATAATGAAACGCGTCTTACTCCGCTATTACTACACCAATTCGAAAAATTCTCACGGCTCCGTGTTCGTCGTACACTCATGCACAGTTTCCCCACCATGACTAAATTTCTACATCTGGGTGGTTTATGGACCCTTTAAGGTGCATCAGAATATGCAAATCACATTAAGCAGGCCACCGTCGTCATCCTCATCTTCATCAATTTATTACATGTCTGCTGCAAAACGAAGGCATTTTCCAATGATGTCATATTTATCCTGTCTTCCGTTTGGCCAATTTAGCCAATCCATTTTATGCCCAGAATCTTTTTAATTTTATCGTTTTGCTGAAATCTCTGCGCCATCCTCGGTTGTAAAAATTAAGTAAGTACAATGGAGACCAGACAGATGCAAAATGTCAAGTTGATACTACGAATGCAGCGGATATTACTCATTTTCTCTCAATTGAAAACCTGGGTGTAGGAAAAAATATCCCCGGAATATACGTCCCCTGAAAATACGTCCCTGAAAGAAACGGCCCCTCTGGCATGGCTTTCTAGGGAAAAAAACGTCCACAGGGAAAAATTAACTCAGAAATGAATAAACTGCAATCTTTATTCGACACTTCGTGAATTTTCAAAGTGTGCTGGAAAACGAAGAAAGTTAAAACAGAATCGTGGGTCCAACAGCCATCAACGAGATTGAAGTTTCCGTCCATAAACCAGGTGCTGCTCTGGTAATAACTTCAAGCACGTTGCGCTTTAAGCAAGTAGTCATTTTTGAGTTTCTGGGCCAGTACTGTAGCAAAGAAAGCACTCCGAAAGGTCGCCTGCAGCGATAGTTCTAGGTGCCGGAATAACAAGGTCCCTAAGGCTGACAGGATTCGGTGGGTACACCTTGCTTCGCTGGTGACGAGTGTATCGTTTCACGCTCTGCTCACTGCCTATGCGCTTTTTTTATTATGGTTTGTGACGGCTGACAATGGCGGCAGGTTTCTCTCGAGACAACTTTAGTCTCTTTCATTTGCTGCCTTGTTCTTGCGATATTAATCGCACTATTATCATCAGGGTGGTCACGGTGAACGCTTAAGTGGTAGTCCGTCGCTTGAAGATTTCTCCATAATTAAAACACCTTTGCATTCATTACGTTTAGCACGACGCCAGCAGTTAGTACCTTTTTGTCCTTACATATAACCGCCTAAGCACAGATTTTGCCCTCCTTTGTTGGGTTTCAATATTTCCATTCTGCAAATAAGTACCGTTAGGTCAACCACAGAGCAACTATCGATTGAGCTCCCGAAAGTGTACACTTAACTGCAGAGTGCTGGTGCGACCAAGCTGCTGCCTCCGAATAAAATGCATGGGCGCTGAACTGCCACCCCCGTTTTTTTTTTGTTTTTTTAAGCGCGTGCGTAGCTAGATTGCATTTATCTGAAACGCGCATTGTGTGTGATATGGCATCTGAGATTGAACTTATAGAGATAAGTTGGGACATTTTGTATGTCTTCATGGTGATTCGTCAATAATGTTTCAGTAGGCAGCAGTCTCTGTGCACATGTTTTTTTTCTCTACGAGAAATAAAGAATTAGCGACTGGAAGGCGCAACTTTCGACGGTTTTCTTGTTGTGGGTGCGTTTTTTTTTTTTTTTTTTTGCAGCGCAATTGGGGACATTTTTTTTCTGGAAACATTTATTCAGAAGATGTATCTTCCGGGGACGTTTCTTCTGGGTACGTTCTTTCCGGAACCCGAAAAATCTATTTTGTGGTCGTGAAATGTTTTCATTCTTTTTTTTTTTTCGCTTGCACGTAAGGTTTTCTGGCGGGCGTGTTTGCCTCAGGAGGAAGTTATTACGCGAGCATCCACATTTTCTAAAGCACTGACCTCAACCCGCAGGTCCCTTTAATACAGAAAATGAAGTTGAAAAACAACACTTATTCCAGTAACCCGCCAGGTTCGTCTATAGTGGCTGTGGTGCTCTAGTGCTGACGCAAAAGGTCGTGGTATGAAATCCCGGCAGAGGTGATCGCATTTTCTATAGATGCGAAAGTGCTTGAAGCCCATGTATTGAGGAGCCCGTTGGAAAACCCCAGGAGGTCGCAATTTTCGGCGACCTCAAATACGACTTCCTTTATAATCATATCGTGGCTTCGGGGCGTAAAACATTGACAGTTATAATGATTCAGTGGAGTCGCCCCGCAAACGAACACGCGAGGCTGCGTATAGACAATGTATGTGTGCACTGCTCATACATGCGCAGATTATTTCCTAATGAACGAATTGTCAAGCGCGCTTCGCGAAGAGACACCATCATCGTACTGTTGCGAAATTTTCTCCTCCTTGACAGCGCGCTGTATAAAAAAAAAGAAAATAAAAAGCCAGGCGTGATGAAAGAATGGCTCCATTAGGCTCCACAAAAAATAAACAAGAAAGAAGGGGGGCGGGGAGTGAAGAGAGACACGATATAAAATAGCAGCAAGCTACGTAGACTTTTACTGCTGTGAGATCATTTACAACGACGGTCCGCCGAGTGCCTCACAGCGGGCGCTGCAGTCCTCTCCAGAAGAATTTTTTTTTAATTTTTTTTAATACACACAGCGTCGCCTTTGTTCGCTCGATCATTGTCGTGCCGCCGAGATACGCCCAGTTGTCACTTCCTTCAGAGTCCACATGTCGTACAAAACTCTGCATAAATTACAAAGCTTCCATGGCGCATGTTTTACCAGCGAAATATTTTTTCATTACACGTCAATGCATTGTTCTTTTTTTTAATGTCAGTGTAATCTGTAAGGCTTCTACTCAAGTGGCACTATTTTTATGAAAGAAAGAAACAAATTGCTTCAGGATATTATAATGGTTAACGAGTTCGGCTCAGAACTGCATGGTTCAATCATTAAAACGGTTATGAACGAAGATTTTCTCATGAGTTTCCATATGCCCTGAATAAAACAGAAGGTGACGAAACAGGCTCGCTACGAGGATTCCATAATACCGACAGTTCAACGACAAGGACGGAGGGAGTAATGTCATTAAAAAACAGAAAAAGGACAAGACGTCAAACATGATCATAATCGAAAATGAAAAGTCTAGAGAGAGAAAGGATAAAAATAAAAGGAAGGCAAGGAGGTTAACCTAGACTGAGCCCGGTATGCTACACTGCCCTGAGGAAAGGTGGAGGAGGACGGAAAGATTGTATACGAAAGAAGCTCAGAGCTGGAAGCTCGTGTGTTCACAGCCTGAAGGCACACAACCACGATGGCTTCTACAGACGCCTTCATACTTACGTAATTATTCAATGAGTTTCCTGCACGGGTAACAAGAGTTACCTTCAGACATATGAACCTTCGCAATGGCGGTACGCCTAAAAGGCAAACGAAGGTCTGCGGTCTATGAACGGGTTAGGAGCAGCACTGTGCCCTTGGCTCAACCGATGGCGAAGTTAATTAAGTCTCTTCTCAGCTCCGATTCGACCTCCTTTTCACCGCGACATCTACTCGTTAAAAGTTGCCTCTGGAAGAGACGGCCCACGCTAGCAGCCACGTAACTCTCGCGGGGATCCCATTTCAGCGGCTCTTTAATGAAAGACAGCCCTCTGTCGCTTCGTTGCATTGACACCGTTAATGATATCAACCATGCTGAAATCTTTGGGAATGTTATTGCGTGTTATTTTATGCGCACAAACTG
Source organism: Rhipicephalus microplus (assembly GCF_043290135.1). Lineage (NCBI taxonomy): Eukaryota > Metazoa > Arthropoda > Arachnida > Ixodida > Ixodidae > Rhipicephalus > Rhipicephalus microplus. The sequence continues at coordinate 252,560,210 of NC_134700.1, read as the reverse complement.
CAAAATGGGTAAGCACTACACGGGAAAAATTCTTACGCGAAGCTTTCTGCGATGCTGCTTGGCATAGTGAAAATGTGCGTGTACTCGGACACTTATGTGATGTTTATCTTGTGAATTATTTTAGTAAGGATACAGCCTTATTAGATATTCGGGAGGGATGCTTTTGTTATTACAATAAAATACCATGGGATATATGAACAGGTAAATGTTAAGGGTCGTAACTAACCTACTGTCGAGGTCAAATAAAATGAGAACAGCGGAACGTGTGGATCAAGCATTAGCAAAGGTACAGTGAGCGCAAAAGTGATCCCATTGACAGGCGCGTACATTCGGTCTCTTTCCTCTCATCCTTTATCCCCCTTACCCCCCTCCCCAGTACAAGGTAGCCAGCCGGTCTGAGAACTGCTAACCTCCCTGTCCTTCCTCATTTATTCCTCCTCCTCCTCCTCCTCAGTTTGGCAGCAGGGCACGATTTCCTTATACAGACAGATATTTTCGCGAATGTTCTCGTTTCAATATTCGAAAGGAACTGAAAGGTAAAGAAAGAAAAGCAAGCAAAAGCGCAGCAGCGACGCCAGACCGCCCACGCCAGTCACCATTTTCACCATATCAGAACAAGAGCAAAAAATATAGGTACATAGCGCAGTGCTGCCAAGCCCAATGAGCCCGACTGTCATTGGTGATGGCTTGATCCACACGCTCCACTGGCTTTGCTGTTCCCATTCCATTTGGCAGCGATGGTACTATATTCTGAATGGAGAGTTAAAGTGCGTAACTAACGTTTATCTTTGAAGGTCTATGACAGATATGGTGTCATAAGGGGCTCACTTACTGTGATTCTGTACTGTGCTTTATTGTATTCAATGTTAAGGATACATGATACATATAGCCGCGCAATCCTCAAAAACTCTTAGCTCGAAATTGTTGCTTGTCTTCCAGGTTGAGCAAAGACCCTCGTACTGAAAGAGACGCTACATATATGAAGAATTTCAGTGGGGCGTCTAAGAAGCACAGTTACTATTCTTCTCGTATAGGGGATGCACTACAGACTATCTCGTGTTGAGGAAAAGTATGGAGAACAAAAATGTTCCAGAATGCGGAAATTAATCGTCTTGCTTTCTTTCTATAAACTGTCCACCGCGGTTGTGTAGCGGTTAGAGTGCTCAACGGCTGACCAGAAGGCCATGGGTACGATCCCTGCGACGGTCGGGTCACATTTTGATGGAGGCAAAATGGCAGAAGCCTGTTTACTGTGCAATGTCAGTGGACGTTAAAGAAAACCAGATGCTCGAAACTTCCGTATTCCTCTACAATGGCGTCTATCATGATCATATCATGGTTTTGAGACGTCAATCCTCAGATATCTCTTTTTTTCTGAATCGCTCAAGAAGTCTCTGTAATGTTCCCGATGAAAGAGATCCACCGAGGGTAGCAGAAATAAAAGTTTCGTGTATGCTGTAAACCTGGCCATCAGAGGTCTAATAACACACGTCAGGATGTTTGCCAATTTGCAATCTTCACACTCGTCGTTACTCGCGCAAGCGGTCAGAATAAAACTACAGAAACCGAAAAATTGCACGATTCTACCACATATATTCGAAATTTCTCAATGGTCATATTGGTCATGACGGAAGTGTACTTCAAATCCTATAGGAGACCAGCGTTAGACAGGTGGTAGGCAAAAAAAAGGGGGGGGGGGAGGGGAGTCACGACATAACGCTGCCGCTCACTCACGAGGTCGACCGGCCGCAGTGTTTGCCTTAGCGAGCGTTCGTACGTGCGCCGTTCCCGTGCTTTGCTTTGGCAAGAACAGCTCGAACAGCCATTGCGCCCTTAATACTGCAGTGTGGTTCACTTTGTTACTTGCCCCGTTGTGGTGGTCTAGTTGCTAAGGTATACTCGGCCGCTGACCAGCAGGTCGCGGGAACGAATCCCGGCGGCAACGTCTGCATTTTCGATGGAGGCGGAAATGTTGTAGGCCCGTGTGCTCAGATTTGGGCGCAGGTTGAAGAACCCCAGGTGGCCTGAATTTCCGAAGCCCTCCAGTACGGCGTCTCTCATATTCGTATGGTCGTTTTGGGACTTTAAACCCTACATATCAATCAATCTATTTGTCCCTTGATGTCACTTTATCTTGAGGCTACTTTCACAGGAAGGCGCTGGGAAGCGGAGAGAAGCTTTGAAAAGCGTATTACGTCAGCGGGAGTGGAGGGGATATGCACGCTTTGACCGAGAGCGACCGCGCTTTCACCGCGGACAGCGAGCGGCTAAAAACGGGGCGCTCTTGCAGATACGGATGATGAATTTTGCCCGGCTGCAAAGCAGCGACAGAAAAAAAAAAGCGTCTAGACGACGGCCACGCGGGGTCGTTCATTCTTGCTAAGAACGGTCCAATGCCTCTCAGCCTTGTGATATTGAGCCACCACGTGTGTTTCGTTTATCTGCGCGCTTCCGTCACTGAGCCGCTGCACTGGCCACGGCCGCACAGGCCGCCAAAGGCCTGGGCCTTTCCCGAGATTACACGCATCTGCGAAAGACAGCGTTTACACGTAGTACGTGTGCGACTGCACACCATTTGAAACACGTGCGTCAGATCACTGCAAAAACATCAGGCTTCGTGACCTCTAGGATGGCTGTTCAGCGGGAAACATAAGTTCGCTCCTTTCTCATCGAACAAGCTTGGTAAGTACGAAATCACTCATTGTAGTAAACGGCCTTTTTTTTTGCAAGTATCTAGCAGGCTAAGTTGCACGTGCCCTTCCCTTTACTTATTTTTTTTATTTGTAACATAATTCACAGCGCCATCTTAGGCATTATTGCGGATGGCACAGTGCTTCACAGAATAAATCCACAGTCTTGCGGCCAACTAAATCGGCTGGTAACATATTCCATTCGACAATGGCTTGCGGAAAAAGAGAATGCTCAAACAATAAAGCACACGGCTTTAGCTTTGCGTGGCATTGCTGCTGCATGTGTAAAGGCACAGTGGAGGTATATTTAGTGGTACACGTGTACCGTGCCCATTTTAAAGAAATTATCAATATTTAATTGTGTCGCTCTAACATATGGTACAATCTATACCGAGATACATCTTGAAGAAATCGATTTTAAGTTTTTACTTTTTTACGACATGTGAAGAAGACATTAAATGGGATTTCGCACGTTCTTTGATTACTGTTCGCTATCCATTGTAGTGACCTAATTTGGCGCTTCGAAAACATAGCTGAAATATGTATGTGACGTCTCCCATTTCATTGATTGACTGATATGTGGGATTTAACGCCCCAAAACCACCGTAATATTATGAGAGACGCCGTACTGGAGGCCCCCGCGAATTTCGGTCGACCGGGGTTCTTAACGTGCACCCAATCTCAGCACACGGGCCTACAGAATTTTCGCCTTCGTCAAAAATGCAGCCACCGCAGGCAGCCGAGATTCGATCCCGTGACCTGCGGCTCAGCAGCCGAGTAGGCACTATACACCACCGCGGCGGGTCATGTCTAATTTGACCCGTTTACTAAACATTCACTTGCAACGCACACAGAGATTTTTGCTGCCCTTATTACTCACTTTTTTTCAACAAATCGTATATAGATTGTATTTTGGCCTATTATGTTAGCCCTAACAGGGCAGCTATCTCACTGCTACAGCTGCACTTAGGCAGCACTCTACTGTTTATTGCAGTGAAGCTTTTATTTGAACAAGTGGTGTCAAACGTTTTGGGTACACCTGATTATCAATGCCGCGAAATCGCGTTGGCTGATGTATACCTGTTGCAGGTCGCCTTCGTGTGTGTTCGACACGAAGGGAGATTAGTTATTTTCGCAGCAAATAGCAAGTCCCGTGCATTGAATGCTCAAAGCTTTTCGAAAACAGTGCTCGTCTTCTTGTGTCCTCCCTTTACTCTGTGCCCCGCCGCGGTGGTCTAGTGGCTAAGGTACTCGGCTGCTGACCCGCAGGGCGTGGGTTCAAATCCCGGCTGCGATGGCTGCATTTCCGATGGAGGCGGAAATGTTGTAGGCCCATGTGCTCAGATTTGGGTGCACGTTAAAGAACCCCAGGTGGTCTAAATTTCCGGAGCCCTCCACTACGGCGTCTCTCATAATCATATAGTGGTTTTGGGACGTTAAACCCCACATATCAATCAATTCCTTTACTCTGTCTTCGTTTATTGCGCTGTTAACCTCGACCAGTTATGAATCGTTACTAACTTTACCAGTTTTCCATATTACTCGAAAAGTAAGCAGCACCATTGAATTTATAAGTAACTTTCCTGTGCAGAATTTTTTTTTATGTTTGGTGCCACCTGAGGACAGTGGTACATGTACTACTGTATATGGCACGCTGTGAAGACAGTGGTACACATATTGCCGCGCGCTTGATCTGCCAGCGCAAAAGAGGCAGACGAAGTGGCAGTTCTCTCTCGTGCCATTGTTCTGTTTTTGGCTGCGCTGAGCCGACCGCTCTTCGGGCTTTTGTGAGGACGCCTTAAAAACGTCTCCTGTCCTTTTAACGTGACATTTTAATGGTGGAGGTGCTGGGTAACCTCACCTATGCAACAGACTCCTTCTAGCAGCCGGAACGTGACCCAAAACCCAGAGCTTACGCCGGTACACCGTTTCAGTCGGAGGATTCGAGGACTGTCCCCCGAGTTTGTGCCTCACAGTACAAGTACGTCGACTGGTATGGAGAATACTGTTGCTGTCACCGCTTCCCCTGCCGCTGGAGCCGCCGCTGCTCCAACCGCTGCACCCGCAGCTGCACCCACTCATTACACGCTGCAAAAACCACGTGTTCCGAGTCCCTTCCGTGGTGGCCTCTATGAAGATGTGGAAGATTGGCTGGCTGAGTACGAGTACGTAGCGGATTTCAACGGGTGGGACGAAGTAGCGAAGCTCAAGAATGTGTACTTTAGTCTTCTGGATGGTGCTCGCACATGGTTCCAGAACCGCAAGGGCCTCCTAACGTCGTGGCATGAGTTCTGTCACAGGCTCCGCGAAACGTACTCGAGTCTCGATCGTCGAGAGCGCGCTGAAAGGGCCCTCCAGTCCCGCATGCAGATGCCTAATGAAGGTGTGGCTACATACGTGGAGGATATGGTTCATCTGTTCACTCGCGCCGATCCAACCATGCCGGAAGACAAGAAGCTGCGACACTTGATGCGAGGTGTGAAAGAGCAGCTCTTCGCTGGACTCATTCGTAGTCCGCCTAGAACGGTTGCGGAGTTCCTCACTGAAGCCGTCGCCATGGAAAAGGCGCTGCAGCAGCGGAACCAGTACGATCGGCAAGTGAATGCTACCTATACCACCGGGCTAGGCTCGTTCCCGACCGACGTGGGAGCGCTTCGCGAGCTGATACGTTCGGTTGTTCGCGACGAGCTGCAACAGCTGCAACAGCTGAACCAGGCGCAGCAGCAGCCTTCCACGAATTGCATCGCCACCATCATACGTGACGAAGTTCAGCATGCGCTCGGCACACCTCGTCGCGAGACACCAACGCAGGTTGCTGCACCACTTCAGGCGTTCGCAACTTCAAGTGAACCTCTAGGGGTGACCTACGCAGACGTATTGAGACGCACCGTTCCGTCGTCCACGACACCATCCCCAGTGAGTGGTTTCCAGCGCACCACTTATACCGACACGTTCGAACACAACGCACCTGCACCAGTCCCACTACCAGCCGCAACCCCGTACGCCACACTGCAGTCCGCACAGGTGGTCCCTTATTTTGCAGACACTCGACCCGTCATGCGTAAATCCGACATATGGCGCATGCCCGACCGACGACCGCTTTGCTACCACTGCGGTGAAGCGGGTCACCTCTACCGAGACTGCCAGTACCGCCGACTTGGGCTGCAGGGTTTTCCTGCCAATTCACCCCGCCCCCGGTTTGGACAGAGACCACCAGAAATTGAAGATTTTATCGCTCGGCAGAACGTCCCACTCAGGCGTCAGTCGCGCTCACCGTCACCGCGGTCGTCGTCTTATTCAGGCAACGGAAATCGAAGGCCGCAAGGACGGTCTCCGAGCCCCCGCCTGGAAAACTAACGCCAGCGACCTTTCGAGGCGAGGCCGCTGATTCTCGACGTGATGAAGACCTCGCCCTCCAATCGACGCGACATCGGACCAACGGAAATTCGACTACGCCGGCGCCTGTATCCCAGCTGAGCGACTTTTCAATGGACATACCTGTGATGCTCGACGGTCGCAATTTAACTGCCTTAATAGACACTGGTGCTGACTACTCGATTATTAGCGGACGATTGGCACGTACCTTGAAGAAAGTGATAATGCCTTGGACAGGATCGCATGTACGTACAGCTGGCGGACATGTTGTAACGCCGGTTGGTTTGTGCACGTCCAGGCTACAAATACGAGGCTGCACGTTTTTGGTCAGCTCCATCGTGCTACGTGACTGCTCCCGCGAATTAATTCTCGGCCTCGATTTTCTTCGGGAATATGGCGCCGTAATCGACCTACGGCGACGCTGCATTTCCTTTTCGACAGTCAACGCTACGTCAAGGGACTCCAACCGCCGTACAACCGCCCTCCGTGTTTCCGACGACAGTGTCACAATACCACCTCGTGCAAGTATCCTAATTCAGGTGACTTCCGAAGGAACCAGTGACGGTGAAACAGTGGCAGAGTGCAACGTCTCCCTGCTGCTGGCGCTTGGAATTTCTGTGGCACGAGGCATCATTGACATTCGGAACGGTACAGCCGAGGTCATGATTACAAATTTCACCAATGAGCATCGTCACCTTTTCCGGGGCACTGCGGTCGCCTACGCTGAAGCCTTGGAGGACGTCATTGAGTGTTTTGCCTGTGAAGACAGTAGCCGCGATGGACAAACCGTAATAGATGTTGACATGAACAGTGCACTGCCGGAAGAGAACCAGAGGGCCTTGCGAGAGCTATTGTTTGAATTCAGGGCGTGCTTTGCTCAGTCGTCTAAAGTGAGTCAGACGCCAATTACACAGCACAGGATAATCACTTACGACGACGCAAGACCTATTCACCAACAGCCATACCGCGTCTCGCCGACAGAACGCGCAGCTATCAAGCAGCAAGTGAAAGAAATGATCGACGACGGCGTTATCCAGCCTTCGAACAGTCCCTGGTCCTCACCGGTCGTTCTGGTTAAGAAGAAGGACGGTACGCTTCGCTTCTGTGTAGATTACAGAAAGCTCAACAACGTCACAAAAAAAGATGTTTATCCGCTGCCGCGTATTGATGACTCGCTTGACCGACTACGACGTGCGAAGTATTTTTCTTCCCTGGATTTAAAGAGTGGCTACTGGCAAATTGAGGTTGATGAGCGCGACCGTGAAAAAACCGCCTTTGTCACGCCGGATGGCCTCTACGAATTTCGGGTGCTACCGTTCGGACTCTGCTCTGCGCCAGCTACCTTCCAACGCATGATGGACACTGTGTTGACTGACTTAAAATGGCAAAGCTGCCTTGTGTACTTGGATGATGTGGTCGTGTTTTCAACCAGCTTCTCCGAACATCTGAAGCGACTACGACAGGTACTTGAGGCGATTCGGACGGCTAACCTTACGTTAAAGCCGCAAAAATGCCATTTCGGTTACGAAGAACTAAAGTTCCTTGGACATGTCGTAAGCGCAGAAGGCGTCCGTCCTGACCCTGAGAAAACCGCCGCTGTCGCAGCCTTCCCGACTCCTGCCGATAAGAAAAGTGTGCGGCGGTTTCTTGGTCTATGCGCGTACTACCGGCGCTTTATAGGCAATTTTTCGAAAATTGCCGAACCATTAACTAGACTCACTAGAGACGATACGCCGTTCGTTTGGAGTGCTGAACAAGAATCAGCATTCACAGAGCTTCGGCTTCGCCTGGCATCACCACCTGTTCTTGGACATTTCGACGAGGAAGCCGAAACAGAAATTCATACCGACGCCAGTAACGTCGGTCTGGGCGCGGTACTCGTCCAACGGCAGGAGGGAATTGAAAAGGTTATCGCCTACGCAAGCCGAACCCTAACACGCCCGGAGTCAAACTACAGTACCACGGAGAAGGAGTGCCTTGCTGTCGTGTGGGCAATTGCTAAGTTCCGACCTTACCTTTACGGCCGTCCATTCAGAGTAGTGACGGATCATCACTCGCTGTGCTGGCTTGCGAACCTCAGAGACCCCTCCGGACGACTGGCAAGGTGGAGCCTACGTCTGCAGGAGTACGACGTCACTATCGTGTACAAGTCCGGTCGTGCACACGAAGATGCAGACACGTTGTCACGCGCGCCAGTTGAGCCTGCCGCTCAGAGCTTCGAAGAGGACTGCCCTTTCCTTGGCTCCGTAAGCGTAACAGACTTGGCTTTACGGCAGCGAGCAGATGCTCAATTGCGACCTATCATTGAACATCTAGAGGGCCGCAACGTATCACTGCCCCAGCATATAACTCGCGGATTGTCATCCTTCTGCTTACGACAGGGCGTGTTGTACAAGAAGAACGCAGCCGCCAGCAACAAAACTTACCTGTTGGTCGTCCCCGCAGAGCTGCGTGAGGAAATTCTATTTGCCTGCCACAACGAGCCTCCATCGGGCCATCTGGGCATCACCCGAACCATCGCTAGGGTACGAAAGTCTTACTACTGGCCGAAACTTGCCGCTTGCGTTAAACAGTACGTTCAAGCCTGCCGCGAATGCCAGCGCCGAAAATCCCCATCTGTTAAGCCTGCGGGATTACTTCACCCTATCGAGCCACCCAGAACACCCTTCGATCAAGTCGGCATGGACCTCCTGGGTCCGTTTCCCTTGTCATCTTCCGGCAACAAGTGGATAATCGTCGCTACAGATTATCTAACCCGCTATGCTGAAACTAAGGCGCTTCCTAAAAGCACGGCTTGTGAAGTTGCTCAGTTTTTCATCGAGAGAATTGTATTACGCCACGGTGCTCCATCCTGTGTCATCACAGACCGAGGAACAGCGTTTACAGCAAGGCTCCTTGAACAAGTTTTTCAGTTAAGTTACTCCACGCATCGCAAGACAACAGCGTATCACCCTCAGACAAATGGACTGACCGAGCGGCTTAACAAAACGATGACTGATATGCTGTCTATGTACATAGACGTACAGCACAAGACGTGGGATGAAATACTGCCTTACGTAACATTCGCGTATAATACCGCTACGCAAGAGACCACACGATTCACTCCGTTTCGTCTTCTATACGGTCGGGACGTTCAGACGATGTTGGACGCAATGCTCCCATGCGACATTGACAACATCGAGGATCTCGACGAAGATGCTGAGTGTTTCGTGCAACGAGCCGAGGAAGCACGTCAACTAGCCCGCGTAAACATCAAGAAACAACAAGGCGTCGATGCACAGCGCTACAACCGCTGCCACAGACAAGTCGATTATAAACCAGGTGACCAGGTGTTAGTTTGGACCCCTGTGCGCTGCAAAGGTCTCTCTGAGAAGCTTCTCAGTCGGTATTTTGGCCCGTACAAAGTGCTACGACAAGTGAGCGACGTCAATTACGAAGTCCTTCCGGACGGAAGCCAACCACCCCGACGCCGACAGCTACGACCCGAGATTGTGCACGTGGTGCGGTTAAAACCGTACCACACACTGTGACAATGTCTTTTTTTTTTACGATACACGCTTCGTTTAGCATCGAGGCGATGCTCTTCAGGGAGGAGGGGCAGTGCCGCGCGCTTGATCTGCCAGCGCAAAAGAGGCAGACGAAGTGGCAGTTCTCTCTCGTGCCATTGTTCTGTTTTTGGCTGCGCTGAGCCGACCGCTCTTCGGGCTTTTGTGAGGACGCCTTAAAAACGTCTCCTGTCCTTTTAACGTGACAATATGAACCACTTTATTCCCAGAATATATTCTGTGGACTTTCTTGCAAATAGTTTTGAGACGTCTCCACTACGCCACCAATCGCCAAAGAGAGGGAAGACCCCTCAACCCCCTTTTTATCCGGTTCCCTCTTGGCTACGTGTCTCAATCACTTTTCACATACAGGGATTCGTGCTGGGGCCGGGAAGTAAGAGACGTCACGATCTTTTCTTAATCATGGACGCATTTAATTCAATAACAAGTGCAAATGGCGTACACACATACTGTCCGTGAACGACATCTCTGTTACACGAAATTGTAACACATCAGCAAATACTCGCGACACGCGAAACAGGATACATAAGCGAAGTAACGGTGACAATACAAGGGTGCCTCAATACAGAGTAAACACACGACGACATAAATGATAAAGTCATTAGTTAATAAAACCGCGCAATGTCTCAATATACCGCGTCTCTTCCCGCAAAGATTGTTTAAGTAAGGGAGGTGAAGTTCGTCTCACAGAATGTCCATGTAGTCGGGGCCTCGGAGTTGGCTGCTCGAGTCGGGGCCGAAGGTTGGTTCTTGGCGTCGAGGTCTGATCTGTGCAATTCGTCAGCGTCTTCATCGTCTTCGTCATCGTCGCCTTCGTCGTGTCTCTCAGTGATTTCCATCTTAGCCCTCTTTCGTAACGCTCTATTCACTCGCCTCCTATCCCTAACGTTCATTCCTCATCGTACCGTCCTTGCCCCAGTCATCATCTCATCGCCTCTCATCGCTATCTCTTCGCACCGTTCTCTTCCTTTTCCATTCCATCTCTCTACCATCTCGAGCTCATCGCATCGTATCTCTGACTCTCCTCGTATCGTCTCGTAGTCCCTTTTTGTAGGACCCAACTCCGCCCCTCCGTGGCACCTAACCAATTGCCACTGTTGACACGACACATTTCTCTGTCAGTCGGAGTGTATCATCTTCGATGGCCGCCCCCGCAGCCCACACCAGTAGAAAAACCTCTCCCAAACAAAGCCGAGCAAGTAACAATGTACAAACTCAAGCCTCAGAGAGAGAGATGGGCAAGCTGTGCCAAGGCACTTTAATTACGGGCGAACAATGGTCCCGATGCTTCCGACAAAGTGCGTCGTCTGTGATGGCCAACGTCCGTAGTTTGCAGTGTTGTGCCAAAATGTTTTCGGCCGAATCAATTGCCCCGGCTCCTGGTACTTGATGAGCCGATGTCCAGAACGAGTCACGACGTTTCCATGGAGCTCGGTGTCTCCCGCGAAATTCTCCGTAGCCGCCACTTCCTCGTCATTCAACGCCGCGGGTGGCCATCCACGCAGAACGCAGTAATGAACCCTGGAGCCATGAAAGCTGACGGAAAGTCAGACCGGAGCCGGCACAGGCGCTGCGCCTTACACTGTCACACTGTATGTAGACGACAAGGCGCCGCCCGGTCCTCGTGTTTGCGCGGGGGGGGGGGGGGGGCGAGAACAGTAGAAATAATCCTTCCAGGTACTCCACTCCGGAATGCCCATTCGTTACACCGAAGGTTTTCTTTTCCTTTTTTTGTATGCGTGGGTTTAAGAAACGAGTGAAAACATCTTGAAAGGACCGGGGTTCAGTCCGTGTTTGCGGGGACGTCACAGTTTCAAGAACTTTTCTTAGGTCATCCCAAATGCTGTTCTGCCAATTTGAAGAAAAACGTTAGGTAGTGCTACACAAACGGTTAAGAGACAATGTGGTAAGCAACTAAGTTCCCACTTGTTCCGCCAGCATTCCCGCTCCTGTTGTCTTATTTCGAGATACTCAGGATCATGCTCCGCTCGTCAGTGTCGTTTTGCTCTTTCGTTATCGCGGTATTTCGGATTCGCTTTCCACCGACTACTGTTTTCCGACATGGCTGGGAAACGCATTTCTCGTTGCGCGGCTCCTTCCTCAGGAGTGCATACTTCCATGGGTCTATCCCTGGTAAATCCAAGGTTAAATCAGCGGCATGGACTCAAAGAACCAGCCTTTATGCAAGTGGTGACGTCACGATCATTTGACTTGTAGTGGGCGCACAACCCGGCCGTAACGGATCGCACCTGTGCCTTTTTTTTTTTCTGCAGTAACGGGATGCGGTGACGAGAGTAGATATCGGCGAAGTAGGCCTAAGTCACGTGGTTCTCAGTGACGTCACGGACGAGAGCGAGTGCTGCCACGGTGCGCCCGGTTTCCGTGGCGACGCGCAGTGATGTCCTCGCCAGGGGCAGGGGCTTTCTGATTCCGCAGACACATGACGACGGCCTTTTATTAGCACCGCTGGTAAAAGCATTAGATGCCTATGTTTTCTGTTGGCGTATATGTTATACGCAGTGATTCGTGATTGATGTAGTAAGTTGCATTATACGCGAAGCAGCAAGTTTGTCCAATCGGGTGAATTCCCAGAAGGCAATTATAGCAGACAACTAAGATTACATGGTATGTGACAGCACTCAATGTACAACACCTTTTCACCACGCAACGTGGACAAAGTAGCTGCTGTGAGATATAGCATCAAAAAATACTTTCACTCGTGCCTTTCTACCGTGACATGTGTCACGTTTCGTTACTGCTTTCTTTGTAGTATGGGAAAATTCCCCTACACGTGCCGCTGTGCCCGTTGTTTCAATTACTGACACAACCTCTTGGCAATTCTTACAACAAAACCTTCTGATATAGCTCAACGAAAGTAACATTTCGGTTCTTTATCAAGACGAAACCATTATACGTATCATAAGCAGGTGACGTTCAACAAAAATCCAGTATGAGTGCAATAAAGCAAAACAAAACTCACTTCTAAGGGCAAAGAAATGAGTATGATAGCAACCAATTGTGATGTTATATCAAGTAAGGCTTGCAGCTAACTCTTGTATATCTGATCTTGTGTGCCCAAAGGGGTGATATATAGAAGCTGGCATTATACGCCTCATTCAATCTTTCGTACTAGGCCACATTCCCTATGCTTAGGCCTATACCACAGATGGTTCATTGTATAAAAGACAAAACTCAACAACATCATTAGGAGAACCTCCAAGCAAGTACTAGGTTTACCGCAATGCGCGAGCCCAGACTTCCTCCTTCGACTGCGATTGAGGAGCTCATCGAGGCACAACGAATCTAGTAAAACGAGCAATTGGTCAAGACTAATCCAGGCCGCCAGAATCTCAAAAATCTCGGAATCTTTTTGCGTACTCATTACGGAGACGAACATGAGATATCGCGCACTATACGTACTTAACTCATAGTTGCATCCATACCCAAACACCGAGGGCAAATGGAGCCATAGCCATGACCCAACTCTCTGGTCGCATTCAATAAGCGGTCTTTGTCGATGCAGCACGTTATCGGGAACGTCACTACTTCGTGGCTGCTGCCATAGACCACACATAACAATGACAACAGGTTCATCAAGTGCCACAAGACACGTAAAAACGGCGCGAAATGGTTATAGCCCACACGCGTGCCTATATCTTAAGTGACTGGCAAACGGCCATGCGAAACTCCGCCGACGGCAGAATCTCTCCTGGGGCAACGGGGATCCTAATTACAGGCAAAATGCATGAGGCATACAAATGCGTGAAAATCCTACTGTTCTTTGTTCACGCTCCCCAACATCAACCGGAGGCCAGGCCAAATGAAGCGATGCACAACGTGGATCGAGGCCTCACGTTCCTTATCACGTTAGAAGCAGCCAACCTCAGCAGTATGGGAATGGGACGATCTGCGTACTAAATTATGTGGCATTACTCAATATTATGGAATGAAAAGGCGGCAGTGCCATACGCCCACTCCGCCTTACCCTAACCTGAAACGGGTCCAGTCTGTTCAATGACGGCAGCTACAAGCACGGACATGCAAGAAACCAGTCATCATAAACCATATATATCTGGCATCATATACAACAAATCTATACCAGGATTGTAACGCCAGATCCACGCTTGATAACATCGTATGGACACGTCCAGCATTCATCAGCAATGCTGGGGCCACGGCCTACATTGAAGACCTTTCGTGAACGTCGGCGGCCTGCTCCGTCGCATTACACCAGCCGACTCTGGGAAATTCACCAAGTCGAGGAAGCTGCGTGGGGGTGCGGTTTCTCCATTAGCTCCTAGGTGGGAGCTCAGCCCAGCCACCTGTCAGAAATAATCCAAAATAGTTCTCTCTCCTTCTTTCGCGTAACTATGCACAAAACGTTGGTTCAAGGCCATACGACTGTTTCAGTAACTGAAGTAGTTTCCATGCTGTCAAGTTCTCTAAACGCGAAGTAAGCGTTGAAACCAAAGCAAGTTTACATGCCATCTCTTGATGCCTGTCAAGATATATAGAGCACACCCCCACAATCTCCTCTTGCTTTCCTTCTTGCTCCTTACGAAACACGGGCTGGGCGTTTCCTCTTTGCTTGATGAGCAATCCACAGCACGCCTCGTACGCGGGATAATGGTACCGCATGCGCCATCAGTGCGACAGACAGCGCTTTCCATTGGCCAATCAAAATCACTTCTAACTGCTCTGGAAGTGCCCTTGCAAGTTGCGGCGTGTTTCAGTGGTCGGACAGGAACGGGGGCGTTGTGTTTCATTGGTCAAGGAGAAGAACTTTTTTGGCGCCGAAGGCAGCCGAGAGCAGTTCTTGGTGCTCCGTCGCCAGCGCAAGAGCAAAGAGAGCATGAAGGAAGTCACATGACCTTTTGCACGTCACATCTGGTTTTATTCCCGGGGAGATGGTTCTGGCGTCAGATTTCTCCCAGTAACAAACGAAGAGGAAATACCTTTCGACCTATGTTACTGGGCATGCTCAGTATACGGCAGTCTAGAATGGCAGTGCGTCATGCTGATGTTAATGCACGCCCGTTTAGGCAATACTTCTTTCAATCTATCTGTTCATTCATGGAATCACAAAAGGAAGATGTGCCCGATTGGCTCCATCAAGTAGACAGCCTTCTACAGGTGAAGGAATTTTCATAAGCCTGTGAACTTTGACGCTTTTTACCTCTTTTTTTTTGATGTCTTTCCGTTATTTAATCTTTGTTTCTCAATGATGTATGTGCACAGGCAATAAAAAAAGGAAAAAATGCGAAGGTAGCAGTGATGCTCGCCCAGTGCTCACGGCAGCGCGGAAAAAAGTTTGGTCACATGACGTCTGAAATGCCGCGTGTCCGCTATTTGCTCTGCTCTCGAAGCAGCATGATTGTTCTGTTCGGAAAACGAGGGCATACGTCTCCGCTAACCCCGTGCGCTGCTCTGACGCAGCGTTGCCCTTGCTCATGCTCGCCCAATGGCGTCCGGCTCATTTCATCTCCGCTTCAGCCGTGTTTGTTCCCGCTCACCAGCATGTACGCGCGGGTAGCACATATGGTGCGTGGGCTGATGTTATCAATTTAGACTAGATGCAGACCATGACAGCGATGGTGACGGCGAAAAATCCGTCGAAGGCGTCTATACTATTGTTATAGCAATGAAATATTCCGTGACCGGGCCATCCCAGTAGCTGAAGGTGCGTGATTCTCGGAGCTGACGGGCGCGCTCCAGTCTCTGCTCTCGGGCGCTGCTGTTCCGGGCGTACTCACAATGCACGGCCACCGAAGATTTACTACAGGCGACCTGGCCAACGCAACCCCTCGAATTTATTGACGTGGCGAAACACGCACTGACTGGTTGTTATCGCTTTAACCCACGAGCTATTCCACCGCTCCCATAGAGCCGATTGATTCCCAAGTCGATTGCTTCGAAGGTGTTTTTAAAGCATTAAACAGATAAAACCCTTGGTGTCCTCTACGGAGCGGTGGAAGAACACATACTTTAAATTTAGTTCTTCCTCTGCTTCCCAGAGAGCACGAGGGGTTTCCGCATTCCGACAGCTACATAAGAAATCTATGTCATGTGACATATACATAAATAACACAAAAAATAGCGTCGCATAACCAGGATTTGGGAGCTTGTGAACGTAGCGCCATCTCTCGGCGGCAACAACGGGGGCCTGCCGTAACCGAATGGAACCATAAGTGGCGAAAAAATAATATATGACAAAAAAGCTAGTTATGAAAAAATATTCCCGGTTCTACACAGCAGATGTATTCCGTTAAATCATAGTTGCTCTCTGCCACGGAGGAAGGAAAAAGGTAAGGAGAGGGCATGCCCAGCCGGCGCAGAACGTAAAAAGTGTGGCGGAAATGACATCATGGCGGCCATATTCACTAGGCACAATGGCGGCGTTGCTATGGTTACGTGTTGCGCAGTGGAGCTGGTCTAGCAGTGAGCGGCCGCGGCTGGCGGCGGAATGTGTGCCTCCCCAGGTCTCGTGCTGAGCCGTGGCGAACAATATCTGTGCTCTGCGCCGCGTTATTGGTTACGCAGTGTTCTCCTGGCTGTTACATTACTCTTAGCAACGTTTACAAATCCCTTTGTCCATCACGGGGTTTCAACAGTGCATAGAACAAGTGCATATCCATGTGTCGTGCGGTGGATGACGCGGATGAAGCAGTTAGTGTTCAGCGAAATTGCGTTGGGCACCATGACGAAGCTGAATGACGACGAACGCCTTGCAGGTCAGTGACGGTTGAGCAGTGCTCCTGCTTGTGACAACGGACGACGCTGTTGAGCCCAGCAAGACGCAGTGAGGACCATGTGCACATACGTAGTTTCGTGTTGTGTGTGTACAGTAACAACTTGCATGTGCGTATTAAAACACCTTTTCTGTTCCGCTTGGTACACTCTCCACCAGCATTGCATGTAATCTCAACGTAACAGCAACCGCGTTCAACTGTCACTAGCACCGTGCTCAGTCACCAAGGTCGCAGAATGCTGACGCCGGTGATTTTCACGCGGAACACGGACACAGCGGCAGGACGCTGCGTCGGCCGCGTGGCGATGCAACCATAGAAGGCGCACGACCGATCGTGTTGTCTGTACAGTTGCTGAATTAATGACGTGAAAGCACTCGCCGTTGTCAGTGCATCTAGCGCGCGTTCTCTCGTAGTTGCTTCGTTGTCGGCGAGCTGTTACTCCCTGTTATTACTCGGATGAAGCGATTTCGCTGAAGGTGTCCCGCTGCCTCAGAGTGATGAGCCCAGTTCTATTAGTTTCGGATCGTCATGACACACGCGCTGCGCAGCCCACGTGCTTTCCGAGCCGGAGAGGGAGTCGCGCCTTCTGCTTCGCATTCATATGTAAACAAGAGAGGAGAATTTGCCTAGTCAATATGGCCGACTTCCGGCTTCATCGCGGTACAGTGAACTACGGTACAGTGAACTACGCGGTACAGTGAATTCTAGTTCACTGTAATCGCGGCTTCACAACGAGTGACGTCAGGGCCTCTCCTTACCTTTCCTGCCTCCGTGCTCTCTGCGAACCGCCTGGCTTCCCAGAAACAACGGGACCCCATGGGCCGTGTTCGGTTGTCCTGGGAAGCCACACGCTTTTTAGTGCGATACTGCAGTTTCCCCAAAAAATTGCCCGCAGCTTCCCTCGGGGGAACACTGAGGAGGATGCGGAGCATATAATTGGTTAAAGGGGTGTTAAAGTGCGACTTACTTGGGTCGATGGCTAAATTGGTTAACGTGGTTGTGAAATGGGGTGTTAAATTGCGACTTACTTGGGTCGCTGGCTAAATTGGTTAACGTGGTTGTAGGAGGGGTGTTAAATGAGTGAACACGTACGACACGTATGCGAAAGGGCTGTGTTTATTTATTGCGACGAACTTTGAGCGGTTCCGCCAACACTTTGGCCGGCGCTGGTCGAAGGGACGTCGATCATTGCGACCTCGGACGTCGACGCGCCGTACAAACCAACCGACGAGCGGCAACTGAGCGAGCGAGCACCGACCTTGAGTATATATACAGCGCGACGGCGCATGCACTGTCAGCTGTCGAATGTTCGAGAAGGGGGAGAAGCGCAACGGCGCATGCGCGCGCGTCAGCTGCCGATGTTCTCGAAGCGCGACGGCGCATGCGCGCGCGTCAGCTGCCGATGTTCTCGAAGCGTGACGGCGCATGCGCGCTACATTATACAGCTAGCGAATGTTCGTGAAGAGGAGAAGCGCACGCGGTGTGTAGAGGAGGAAGGGTGCACAGATGGTGGAGGAGTGAAGCGCGCGTGGTGTGTAGAGGAGGAAGGGATGCACAGATGGTGGAAGAAGGAGGAGGAAGCTTGCGGACGGCGCCGCACTACAAGCCTCGAGTATTAGATGCTCCGCATCTAAAACGTCCCAGTAGGCCTCTGCTGCATAGATCTCATAGTCGTTTTTAATAGCTGGCTTTTTCAAAAGATGCGGTTTTTTTATAACTTCAGTTATGGCAGAACACCGTAGCTGCGGCCAAGAGATGGCGCCACAAACAAGGGACAGCAAACCTGAGAATCGGGTTTCCCAAGGAACGCGTTCTGCATGTTCAGTTCCTCATTGCGGTGCTTCCTTGAATAAAAAAAATTCGCGTATCTGCGTGTTTCACTACGAATGACGTCGAAAGACGACAGTCTTCTGCTGGAGCTTTTGCATAAGCCATATCATCGGCGGTGGGCTTTTGGTTTATAGCGCCCCATTTTCAACTAATTGTAAGAAACACAAGATTCTTTAGAAAAGCGTATCTATGTATTTTTCGTAAAGTAACACACCATTTCTTTCTTACGTGTTGATGTCGCGCCTCACACTAGTGCATCATTAAATTTTTTATTGACAATGTTCACAAGTATGAACGCAGCCACCAGTTCAAGATGGTTGGGCATTATAAAAGTGCTTAAACTTTGGCCGAGTGGCTGAAACGTGCGACAGGCAGTCCAAATTTTGCATGTTCGTCTCCCGACGAAAGCTATCGTCTTTAAAAATAAAAAAAGAAGCGTTCGGGTGATGTAAAATGCATGGTAAAATATCTACACTGAATGGCTCTCAGTTTCGAGTCGTCTCAAGCGAATACATGTGGGACCTTGTGAGTTTTTTTCTTCTTGTAACTGTGCCTACATTAGCCATGCATGTAATGGTGTCCCTACACTGTTCATTCTCGTTTTATCACCAGGACACCTTCGACCAACCGTCACGAATAAATATGACGCGAGGAGCCATACTTCTCTGTGTCGTCACTGTCCTTACCAGCGCAGTGGCTCAGAGCCCTCCATGGGCGCCGTCTATCGCGAGGGCGGAGGAGCGAGTGCAAGAATTGGCACAAATTCTTGCTGATGTCAAAAGTAAGTAGCCTTGCTTTTTCACTCTTGTTCCTGAGCAGAGGTGGCACCAGGATTTTTTATTGGAGTATACGGCGACCCACGACGGGCTCCGGAAATTGGGACCACCTGCAGTTCTATAACGCGCAAATCCACTCTACTTTTCAATCAGGAAACAGGAAGTACGTGTTACATTACGTTTTCAATCGGGAAAGATCAGTAAAAACGAAAATGACGCAAGGAACGAGCAACATGCCACACGGAGCGTTTCGTCGTCTTTGTGTAGTGCTTTCTTTCTTGATTGAAAATGTTCAACAAACTAGCCAACAAGTTCACCCCGTTACTGCAAATCTAAGCACGCATGCCCCAAGTATTTTAGCCTCCATTGAAAATGCCGCTGCCGCGTCCGGGATTTCATTCCGCCGACTGCGAGTCAGAATGCAGTGGCAGACTGTTACCACCCGACCCCCACGGTCGGTGTTTTCATACGAAATGTTTAATGTAACACGAAATGACATTTTCATTGCATAGAGCGGTGAAGCTTGTCGCTCCCTTCTTTTTTCTCTCACTCCGTAGACGCCGTTCAACCACGGCATTGTGCAGACCTTCTGCGCTCTGGTCAGAGTGCGAGCGGAGTGTACACCATATTCCACAAGGCCGCCGGTCCTTCTGGGCAGCGGGTCTACTGCGACATGGAAACGGATGGTGGAGGCTGGACGGTAGGCGACTCTGCACTTTCATGCTTTCTAAGCCTCGCTCTGCAAGGGCTGTTCTAGAGAATCAACCTTCGTGAATTACGTTGCTAAATAGTCAAGGGAGAATGCAGGACGTACGAAGCAAGTGCCATGTTTTCGAGGGAATCGTTTTAGGGGTGAAGCTCCTTAAAGCGGCACCCGTTCGTCCCTCACAGTACGTAACATGTCTAACGCTTTGACCTCCAAGAGGGTGTCGGTGGGAGATTTCTCCTGTGCGTTGTTGAACAATAAAAAAACCGCAGCGTTTGCGTTAACTAAAAGCCAAATTCTTCTGTCTCTCATTCCCCATTAGCAGCCATTGGTATGTACATTAGGCAGTATCTGACAAGAAAAGGTTGCTACGTTATACTTGCTGGACGTAACCTCCTTTGTTTCAGAAAGGTTTAGCGAGCGTTGGGCCGCAGTGCCATGAATACAGAGAACTAGTATATACCATGAACTCGAGGTGGTTAAAGGTGGGAAGTAGACACGAAGCGCCAGCCGTAAGAAAGTGTGCGTGTGCCACCTCTCGTTTAGTCCTTGGAATGTCTGCTGGATGGCGGTGCTTCTATATGCGGAATATATAATGAAAAGATGCGAGATTGTTGTACTTGGAGTGTTGACTAGATGGACGAATGGACACACAGACAGATGCATGGACGGACGCACGGATGGCTGCACGAACAGGTGGACGCAAAGGCGGACGCAGGGTGGATGCATGGACGAGCGATGGACGGACGCATGGATATAACGTACAATTCATCAAAGCAGTGCAAAACAAGCAGAAAAAAAATGAACCAATTTCAATTTCCTAATTGCACCTATATCTAACATGTTCTAGTTAGTTCAGTGAATAAGTGTATTTTGGTTCGTCGGGAAACTGAGCTTGTCGTAAAAGATTGTTTAACTTCAGAAGGAATTCGGTTCCACACAGAATCACCAGCAAATTTAGCAGTCATTTTCCCATAGTTCGTGCGAGCTTTAGGTAAGTGAAAATTCTCACGCACAGAAAACCGAGTTCTATAATTATTAGTCAAAAATTCAGGTGAGAAACTTTCTATGCGCACATCGTGATGAAGAAGACGAAACATGATGACTGCTAATTTTAAAGTAAATAATTCCTTAAGGGGAAGTATGTTTACGTCAATGCATAGAGGGATGGAGCGACAAAGGTACGTACTGAACGTCATTAGCCGCCCCGCTTGGTTTTGGAGGCGTCGTAGATTATCTAGATGTGTTGTGCGTGTTTCCCCAAGATTATAGGCAATATGAAAGGTCGCTGTGAATGTAAGAATAGTATAATGACAGGATAACATGTGGTGGAAAGTATGGTCGTGCTTTCAGAATGACATGAATTCCGAAAGAAACCTTTTTAAGAAGAGACTGTGCATGAGCATGGAACTTCAGATGTTTATCCAAGATGACGCCTAGAAACCGAGTGCTATCAGAAGCAGGTATTGTGTGATGATTTAATACAATCTAAAGAGGCAAGGTAACCGTTTTCTGTTGGGAATAAAATGCCATAAATGTTGTTTTTGTAGCATTCATTTGCAGTTGATTATTCAAGCAGCACTGGTGAATGCTGATAAGGTCCTTCTTTAGTGCATTTTGAAGTGCGATCAGATTGCTGCTGGAATATGTGGAATATATGATGAAAAGATGCGAGATGGTTGTACTTGGAGTGTTTCCTAGATGGACGAACGGACACACAGAAAGATGCGTCGACGGACGCATGCATGGCTGCAGGGACGGATGGACACATGGACGGACGCATGGGTGGACGCATGGGTGGACGCATGGACGGACGGAAGCAAGAACGAATACACGGACGGATGCTTCGCCCCACTCTCCATCATCCACCCCGTGGATATGCTGCCATTTTTTTACGTTAAACACAACCAAATGAAACCCCCAGACAATTAGGTCGAGAAAAGCATAGCGGATGATAATTTTTGTTTTTATTTGCAAGGTAAATTTATCTGCAGTCATAGAGTTTCATACAATAATACCTAGAGGATAATCTGGCGCTAGTTTCTGCGTGGGCTCCTTCAGCGGCGCGTGTACCCCAATGGGAATGATGGAAGTACAGGCTTCAGATCTGCTTTGGATGGATTACGTTCTTGAGATTCGCGATGCTTGTTTGTGGAATGTAAAACAAAGTGATGTGAAGTTATATTTAATTGAAAATTGCTTCATTGTGTTTGAGAGGGAGACGCGGAATGGGAGGCTGCGTTTGTACGGCTCCTGTGGACGCGCAACTAAATCTGTGTTTCTAGAGTTTTTTCTTCAAGTGTTCATGAACTGTTGCTCGCATCGGTTCCGAGAAGTCATCAGGATCCTACCGATACCATATTTGACCACAGTGAGTGAGTTTTTGTCAAGTTAGGAACAATTTCTTTTCCTGTGGAGTGGTACCCTCTTTAACCCCAACGAGTGGCTCGGGAGACCGCGCTTTTGCTGGGCTTCTTTTCGCCTGCGGCCGGCCCTTCGGAGGCCCGGTGCGCGGAATTATTTGCTCACGATGGAGTATGAAGTGCACGGAGAAGATATTTCAGAAGAAGAGTTTACTCAAGATAAAGGTTGGCAGTCCGCTGGGGCCAGAAGAGCTGGCGCCAAAACACGCACTGCTGACTCTAACGCGCCATCGTCGCAGCCGGGCGCACGCCGCGGCAAATCGAGAGGCGCTGCGCTGAAGTCCAAAGTAATACTGATGGGAAAGATGCCCTCCCTTCCTCAAGATGACATCAAGATTGTGATCCGGCCGAGAGGTGGACTCGATATCTCGAAAATTGGTGCAGCTACGGCGGCAGACGCAATACTAGTTGCCGCTGGCATAAGCCAGGAAGATTTGTGCCAGGATACTCTATGCCCGAATATGCAGCAAAATATTATGGTTGCCAGTACTCCCAAGCGCGAAAACGCAGACCGATACGTTCGGATGAAGCAAATACTCATTTCAGGCAAGGTGCACGAGCTAAGTGCCTATGAGACTGCCCCACACTACACTTGCAAAGGGGTTATTCGCAACGTCCCACTTCAAGACGGCCCTGACGTCATCGATGCGAAGATTGTCAACACAAATAATCCACTCGCCTTAGCAGCCAAGAGAATAGCCCGAACTGGCACGGTCATCATCGCTTTCGACGGGTATCGTGTACCGAACTTTGTCAGGTATGGACCAGTGCTGATGCAGTGCTCACTCTACCGCAAGCAAATCGACGTGTGTTATGCGTGCGGCCGTCTTAGTCATCGCGCTGACGTGTGCCCCACTCCCGGTGACACGATTTGCCGAGGTTGTGGTGCCGCAAGCCCTGACAAACAACATGTGTGTACTCCCAAGTGCAAACTCTGTGGTGGCCAGCATCTCACGGCTAACAAAGACTGTGCTCAAAGGTTCAAGATCCCGTACATTGTGCGCCGTCGTCGCAGTGAGCGTGCCAGAATGGCTGGTGCTGCGTAACCGTCCCCGAAACGTCACCTCGACACTGCGGACGAGTTCCAGTCTTCGTCACCCACCACGGATGTTCAGCGCAGAGGACGCCCCCGTTCCAGGGGAAGCTCGGGAGGCAGCTCCGGATCCAGGCGCCGTGGTGCCTCCAAGGGATGTTCCAGCTCGCGCTCCAGGTCGACAGAACGTGCCCGGGGAAGTTCCACTTCTCAGCCTCACTCCAACTGAAAGCCGGGGCACGTTTCGTCGGGGCCGACCAGGTCCCGCTCCCGCACGCCCACCACCTCTAACAGCAAGAAGCCGACGCTCTCCTGGGCCGACAAGGCCCGAGGAAGACGTGAGTCTCCTAGAGGCGACGAATCGAATCGCGGTTCTCCCCACGCGAGTTAGCTCGACGAGATGCGACGAGCTAACGAGCAGCTGAGGAAAGAAAACGCGCAGGTTAAGCAAGAAATGAGCAGGCTAGCAGCGGAGATGGCGGAGATTAGAAAGCTCGCGTCCTCGCCCTCTTCGGCGCAGCCCGTCCCAACCCCGGTTGCCATGGATACGTCTGAGGCACTTCATAGGCCTAGCGGAACCAAGCGCCGAGTGGTTGAGAAGACACAAGAAGAAGAGGCGGTAAACTTACTGTCGGAACTCAAGGTTTCCTTTGTGAACATGCAGGCTACCTTTGCGAAAATTCAAGAAGCCGTGGCGCACCCCAAGATGAGATTAGGAGCACTGAGTGAACGCATAAGCAAGTTAGAAGAGGTCGATGCGAGGAGAGACCCCGGTCCGACTCCTTTGCAGGTCTCAGCACAACGCAATGTACTAGCGCCACCAACTGAGGGGGCGATCCTCCGGGCTGCTATAGCTGCTCAACCATCCCCTCAGCCTAAACATGGATAGTGTGGACGAAAACTTCAGAATCTGGCAATGGAACTGTGGCGGGTTTACTCACAAAAAGCCCATTCTACAGCAATATTTAAGAACTCTTGATGTTAAGCCCCAAATCATCGCTGTTCAGGAAGTTGCGTCTGGCACCCCCATCAAACTCCCGGGTTACCTAGTAGCGTCATCACATTCAGGAGGTAGGGGAGTTGCCACACTTGTGAGCAAAAGGTACAATTACCTATCGCGTGACCTCGGTGCAGTTGCCGATGGCATTGAGTACGTAATTACTGAAATTATAATGAACTCACCCAAGATGGCTCTTCGAAGAAATAGACTTTTTATTCTCAACGTATACTGCAGTCCCAGTTATCGCAGGGTGAGAGCAAACTCTCTCCTCAAAAGGGCTGTGAGCATGGCCAGTAGTTACCCCCTTGTAGTTGTAGGAGATTTCAACGCCCCACACAGTGTGTGGGGATACATGTATGATACTCTCAAGGGACGCGAGCTATGGCAGACGGCGACAGAAGCTGACTTGACGCTTATAACTGACTAGGAGAGGTAACTCCATATGTCGGGATACCACCCCGGACTTGACGTTTGTGAAGATTATAGATGGGGTCAAATGGGTCAACACGGCTCTAGACCTCAGAAGTGACCACTACATCATCGAGGTATCCTTAGCGATTGCCCGCTTTAGGACGAAAAAATTCAAGGTGGTCGACTGGGACGTTTTTCGCGAAGTCAGAGCTGAGAGAGCACCGACGGCTGGGACAGACTTTGAAGGATGGTACAAAGGAATCAGAGATGACGCCACGGCAGCGACCAAGGAGGTCGTCACTGACCTCGATGTTGAAAACATGGACAGCAGGTTGGCACACCTACTAGAAGCCAAGCAAGCCCTACTCACGAGGTGGAAGGGACAGAAACATAACAGGAGGCTCCGCAAGAAGGTTTCCGAGGTTAACAGGGCGATCGAAGAGCACTGCAAAACCTTGTGTAAACAACAATGGCATGAGCTCTGTGAGAGCATCGAGGGTCAGCTCAGATCTGGGAAGAGCTGGGGTCTTCTCAAACACCTTCTCGATCAGGGCAGCACCAGGTCCAGTCAGAGGCGATCCCTCGCGCGAGCCATCCATCTTGCTACTGATTCCACCCCGGACGAATTGGTTGTCAACAAGCTTATAGACAGGTATCTGCGAGTCGCGGATAGCTCTGCACCCACACAGTTTCCGGACTACGCGGGGTGCGACGCGCCGGAGTTGGACCAGGACTATACTGTGGCCGAGATACGGCAGGCTCTCTTTTCCCTAAATGCCAAATCCGCCCCTGGCCCTGATGGCATAACCAATAAGATGCTCAAGAACCTTGATGATGACTCCATCGAATTCCTTACGGAAAAGATTAATGAGGTGTGGCGCAGTGGGGAGGTTCCCGCACAATGGAAGACGGCCTACACAGTTCTAATCCCGAAACCTGGTAAAGCACCAGAAATAGATAATCTAAGACCGATTTCCTTAACTTCCTGTGTCGGTAAGGTCGCAGAGCACGCCCTTCTGAACCGACTCAAGGTGCACCTCGAGACCAATGAAATGTACACCCACAAAATGACTAGTTTCAGAGCTGGTCTCTCGACACAGGATGCCATGAAGCTGATAAAGCATCAGATCATCGACCGGAGCACAAGAGATACCAGAGCCATCCTTGGATTAGACCTGGAGAAAGCTTTCGACAACGTCTCTCACGAATTCATTCTCCAGTCTATTGCCAGCCTAGGGCTAGGGAAGAGGGTCTACGACTTCGTGAGATCCTTTCTTTACCAAAGAACTACCAAGCTCAAGATCGAAGGGTACTTCTCACGAGAGATCAACCTCGGTTCACGCGGCACGCCTCAGGGCTCAGTTATTTCACCAACACTATTTAACATCGTGATGATCGGGCTCTCCAAGGAACTCGCGAAGATTCAAGGAATGAATCATACCATCTACGCAGATGATATAACCATCTGGTGCACCGGCGGGAGCGATGGTCAAGTTGAGCAAGCCATGCAGCCCGCAATCGACGTGACCGAACGTTTCCTCCGTCCCACCGGTCTTCTGCTCTTCTGCCCACCGGTCATCTGAACTTCTGCTCTACAAGAAAAGAACCCGAAGCGGCGGCCACCGTGACTGGAAACCTGCGTCTCAAAGTGAAATACGGCTTTTCACTAGTGACGGGTCCCCAGTGCCCAGAGTGGATTCGCTCCGAATATTGGGAATGTATATCGAGTCCAACGGCGCTAACGGAACTGCACTGAGACAGATCACTACCAAGACGGAAAGTGCTCTCGGCCTCATCCGGAGGATCACCAACAGACACCGCGGAATCAAGGAAGACAATCTCATCCGCATCATACTTGCGTTTGTGCTCTGCCAACTTTCGTACTCGGGGGCCATGTATAATTGGCATGTTGCAGAGAGAAGTAAGCTCCATTCCCTCATAAGAAAGGTCTTCAAGCTCGCGCTCGGCTTGCCTGTAAGCACTCGCACTGAAAACCTTTTCAAGCTCGGTGTTCACAATACACTCGAAGAGATAATCGAGGCGCAAGAGCGCTCACAGCTGCTCAGGCTTTCCGGAACCAAATCGGGCCGCAAGATACTCGATGATTTGGGCCTCAACTCTATTGAACAGTGCCCCGATTCCATGCAGATTCCCAGAAACATCAGGTTTCAACTGCGCATCGCACCCATTCCCCGCAATATGCACCCTGCGCACAACGTCGGTCGGCGTAGGACCAGGGGTAGAGCTCTTCTCGAGCACGTCCGTAGCAACCCCACTGATGCAAGCTTTGTGGATGCTGCGCCATATGTCCAACAAGAGGCATTCGCTGTTTCCATCGTCGACTCAAATTCCAGGCTCACTTGCTCCGCCACAGTACGCACATCGAAGCCCGTGATAGCCGAACAGGTTGAAATCGCGCTGGCTATGCTAGATAGTCGCAGAGAGTCAATATACAGCGACTCCAAGGCGGCTATCAAAGCCTACGAAACCGGGATGGTAGCCCCTCAGGCCCTCCGCATTCTCCAAAGCGTCAAGAGTATCACGCCCCATTCTCTCACTTGGTTTCCCGCTCACCTGGGGTCGATTGAGGGCTCTACCTCTAACCCGAACGAAAGCGCACACGAGGCCGCGCGAGGACTCACTGACCGCGCCGCCTCCACAGTCCCTCTGCCTCGCTGGGAACCCTTACTTACGTTCAACGAAATAACAAAGCACTTCTATCTGTCAAGAAGGGTATTCCCTCTCCCACACCCGGCCTTGTGCAGGGCGCAGGCAGTCACCCTAAGACTATTGCAAGCCAGTGCGTATCCTAACCCTGCGGTTCTTCATGCCATCTACCCTGAACGGTATCCAAGTGCGGATTGCCCGCTTGTGGACTGTTAGCCACATTCAATCATGTGTTGTGGGAATGTGAAGCCATCGGCCCCGCCCTCAGCGAGGACAGGTGGGCTGCGCTCTTACGCAGCCCCGAACTTAAGGATCAAACCCTGGCCGTCCAGAGTGCCCGTGAACGGGCCGCCAAGCTCAGCTTGATGGTCCCAACGTGGGATTAGCCGGGTGGCGCGGGGTCTCCCCTGCGTCTTCTCAGGACAAAAATAAAGTTTTAATCAATCAATCAATATATTCTGTGTTTAGAAAAACTTGTGAACGATTTAGAGTACTTGGTATTCTACTATGGGAGTATGTATATCTTGTTGCTATATGTTTCCGTGACCACGAGGCAGAAGTGAAACCTGAACAAATTTAGCCACCAGGGTATGCATTGCTCTGCCATTGCGCTCCAGATGTAGCGTCAAGATATAATGAATTATGTTTTACAACACTTAAAACAAACATGCTAGTTTTGCCCTCGAAAGTACGCATTATCTATTTACAGAAATGGCAGTACCGTATTAAGTGACAAACACCTAACGTTTAGTATGCTGCGATGCCAGGTGCGTCTGTCCAAATGGTCGGCCGGGTCTCTGCCCCAAACGTACCGCTCGTTTTTTGTTTTTGTTTTTTGAAGTTAAGTCAAAGGAGCGTGACGGTGCGTCTACTTTGTTTTACCATTGTTTCGCAGTCTTTTCGAATGAGGTTAGGCAAGACGCGCTCGTGAAAAAACATGAACTCGATGGAATATCCTGCACTGGCATGAGACGCTACATCTAGGCGAAGTGGTGAGTGGATGACGCTTCGTTTAAACTGTCAAATGCGACTCGTAAAGCTCTAACGTCGCAGAAAATCAAGAAACCTAGTTGTCTTTAGCCACTTCTAACAACAAAGGCATTGCTTCAGCGTTTTTCAGCGCACCCCACTACCCACGCTGCGCGAAGAACGAAACTTAAACTGCAGAAAAAAATCTGTAAGCCGTTCGCTGGCTAACACTATCTAATCAGAAGCCTGTACTTCCCATAATTCCCATGGGGGTACACGATCGCAGCGCCAGATTCCTGTCTAGGTATTATTGTATGAAATTCTGTGGCTGCAGTGTTTTTAACAGCAGTGCAATTCATGCCCTAAATTGAAATAATTAACTTGGATGGATAGTCACACATTCTTTCGATGCCACTCAAATTAGTAGAGAGATTTAGTTGTGCGTCCGCAGCAGGTGTCCGGACGCAGCCTGCTAGCCATTCGCAATGGGAGGCTGCATCCGTACGGCTGCTGGGGATGTGCAACTAATTCTGTCTAATAACCTAAGAATCACGCCCCCGGTGCTCTACCGATTGAGCTATGACTGCAGGTGCCTCCCAGACCACGTCTTTGTGCATTTATTTAGGTGTGATCACAGGCATGTTACATTATATTTATGCACATTAACTTTCATACCTACGTTTCTGCTTTCTGCACTCAGTTATTAAACGTGGAGGCTTACAAAGAGGGTTCAACTTAAATTGAATATGACGCAGCGAGTGATGGAAAGGAAAACAATAGGTGTAACCTTAAAAGACAGGAAAAGCGCAGAGTGGGTCAGGGGAAAAACGATATCATAGTTGAAATCAAAAAGTAGAAATGGGCATTGGCCCGGCACGTAGCGCATAGGCAGGATAAGCGCTGGTCATTAGGGGTAACTGAGCGGATTACAAGAGAAGGCAAATGTGTGATGGGGAGACAAAAATTTAGATGGGCAGATGGTATAAAGAAGTTTGCAGGAATAAAGGGGTAACAGCACCGGGTTGATTGTCGGAACATGGGATAGGCATTTGCCCTTTACTGGGCGTAGTCAGACTGATGACGATGAAGATGATGATAATTCACAGACAGTGTTACCTACAATGTCTGTCAAACATTGTTGGGTGATTTTTTATCCACTTTAATTCATCTCAGTTTACGCCATATCTGTTTACAGTTAAAAACAATGTCTATTGTGCTTTCCCTGGCCTGATGTACGTTGTATTCACTCGATTTTGTCAGCATAATGTATAACTCGTGCTATAGAGGGGCGAATTAGCATTGATTCGTCTTTTCAAGAATCCGAATCGCCTTACGATTCGAGAACAGAAGTTGTGTAGCTGGCTTTTGTATTTCTTACGTGTACTGTTTGCCTGCAGGTTGTCCAGAGAAGGGGACAATACGGGAACAGGGTGTTCCATTTCTACCGAAACTGGACGGAGTACTCCAGCGGCTTCGGGAATCCATCTGACGAATACTGGATTGGTAGGACGGCAATTTCCAGAAAAGTTCGGAGTGATTCGGCCGAGGGGTTGACTGTATACGACTGTCGTGAGGAAACTCAGCTAAGCACAGAAAGTGAACAACTTTTTTGAAAATGTCTGCATTTCTGATAGATTAGGCTCCTTCCGCGCATAGGGGACACAAACGAAATAAATCGAGATTGTGGCCCTTTATTTTAACCAACCTGCCCGATCGCTTTCATAACGAAAAGACAAACTAAACGTGGTATTCATCATCATCATCATCAGCCTGACTACGTCCACTGCAGGACAAAGGCCTCTCCCATGTTCCGCCAGTTAACCCGGTCCTGTGCTTGCTGCTGCCAATTTATACCCGCAAACTTCTTCACCTCATCTGTCCACCTAACCTTCTGTCTCCCCCTACCCCGCTTCCCTTCTCTGGGAATCCAGTCAGTTACCCTTAATGACCAGCGGTTATCCTGTCTACGCGCTACATGCCCTGCCCATGTCCATTTCTTCTTCTTGATTTCAGCTATGATATCCTTAACCCCCGTTTGTTCCCTAATCCACTCTGCTCTCTTCTTGTCTCTTAAGGTTACACCTACCATTTTTCTTTCCATTGCTCGCTGCGTCGTCCTCAATTTAAGCTGAACGTGGTATTAGTTTGACGGAAATTATATAATGATGTCACGTGGTCGTCACGACGACCAAGCCAACAGTCGCGGGGTCAAAGGGAAAACATTTATTTGGCTAAACTTGTGACCGGGAAACTAAAAGTGAGACTACAGCAGTACATACTGGCACTGATAGCGGCGAAAAGAGCGGAAGCCATGGGGGAGACTGATTCATGGTAACGCACGCCGGCATTTATACATGCAGCTTCGAATATTCGAGCGTTATCGCTGGTGGCCAAGTTTATTCTAAAATAAACTCTGCTCTTCGACTTTTCGCGCTTAAGCAGAACAGATGATCACAAAACTATCTAAAAACGTGTCAGTTAACCCGGCGCAGTATCTACACGTGCGATACACCGGAAGCATGAAACAGGAAGGAGCATGCGTGGCAATATAAAAAATGACGGGTATCTGCACGCGCATTCGAACAATCAGCATTCTGCATATACAGAGAATAACAGAATGTTTTAGAACAGAATACGCAGTGTTAACATTTGTTGGGTATGAGACGCTATTTTCATCACTCAAACGTTGGTGCTCAAAAGGATGGCGTGTGACGGTAGCGTGCGACAAACGCGACGCTTTGTGGGCCCTATTCTAAAACTGCCTAATCTCATTCACCTTATAATGAAGCCGCTAAAAATATTTAGCTTGATTTATGTGTCTTCAGTCACAATGTGAAACAATAGCGCTATTTTTGCAGAACAGCATGCGTGGTAGAAAATGTCTGCCGCACACCTTTTCTTGCGCTGTCTTCTCGTTAATCAGAGGAGACAAATGAATTTACCGACAGAGTTAGTCGAAGAACATGAGAAATCCTGCATGAAGCTCAAATGACAGCGAACTTCATTTTTCGGGCATAGACTCCCCCTTAAGACATACTATATTCAAGTCAAAAGAACGCAGGTGGCCAAAATTAACTTGGTGTTTTCCGCTATCCAGAGTGCCGTATAATATTATTTTGTTTTATTCAGAATACTGTAGGCCATACGGCCGTTACAGATTGGGTTGTAAGGCAACACACACACGCAACAAAAGTGAAAGTTAAAACCAAAAGTGATCAATGCACTTTTTGCTCATAATCTAAACAGTATAGTTATCAAAACGTTAACAGAGTTTTGAAAAACCAAGTTAGTTCGTGAGCCCAAAGAAACAACAGATCAGCAATTGAACAGCAATATTTTCAATGACGTCTGTAGCTTATGCTACGTGACAAAAAAGAAAAAAGAGAAGGCAAATATAAGTATTCACACTCAAGTTTGTAATGTCGCTATTACGGTATTTTCGAAGCTTTCTGCTGAGATGCACTGTACAACTGTAATGGTAAAGCATTCCAGCTTTTTTTATAGTTCGTGGCAGGAATGAGTTTGCATATTGTAAGGAATGGGGGACTACCCGGTCTCTTGTGGTAGCGTGGTGTAACCGGGTGGAGGAAATGAACGCTGACAGGAAGAGGATACGAAAAACAAACAGGTTTATGGCAGTATTTACACATATTTACAGCAAAGAAAGGTTAGGGGTTTCACAAACCACGAGCGTGGTGGTTGAACCGTTACATGGTTCAGAGTGACGTCCAGCACTCTGCGGCGTCGTTTTAAGCCCTGTCGGGCTCCTCTTCTCCGAGTGGAACATCAATCACACACACACAACAGGTGAGGGGGACGAGCATGCATGGCCCACGAGCACGTACAATATTGAGTCGTGATCACTGCACTGCAAGGTAGCGCCAGCAGGGCTCTTCCTCGTCGTGTGTGTGCCGCTAGTCGAGAGGTCCCACGATCCTGACAACATCCATCAAAGGGTCCGTCGATTTGTTCGCTTAATTAGCGGGGTGATTTGCGGCGGCCGCCACGGTCTCTTGCAAGGAAGATGCTGTCTTTGTTGTCCTCTCTGGAACTGTTTACGATGTCGTGGCGACATGACGTCTCATCCTCCGGCTAGCAGGGACAATGCCTGGCGGGCATAGGCAGCCGGCCGGTCGGCTACGTGATTGAGGATTAAAAGAGCGCCACTTCCCTGTCAGCTTTGGCGCCGGTGACAACAGCTTCCCCATCGCCAGAGGAGTCGCCGAGGGCATCAGTCGCCTCTTCTGCTCGAAGAGACGACGAAAGGGTCCGTAGCTGAAAGTCAGGAACTCGCCTTCGCTTGTCACATGGTCTAGGTAATTGCTCAAATCTTCGACAGCGTCTGGCAGATTAGGCGCCGAAGGGATTGAGAGCCTCCTCAGTAGACCGGCTTACACACAATGGCGTCTGCCCAGACGAATTTCCAGGCCAAACCTAACATTATGCATCGATATGTAGTCGTGGCACAATGAACATGAAGCCATGCTTTTGCCTGAGAGCTCGCTTTAAATGAGGCATTAGGTACTGTGAAATGACATTGTGAAACTGGTGTTTCGAAAGTAAAAGCAGAAATTTAAGTCTTCTTACTAGGCGCCGCTGTGATAACGGTGGTAGCATGAGCTGTTCCAGCATCGCTGTTACTGAGTTAGTCGATGGATACTTGGAGAGAATAAATTGTGCAGCCCTTCTTTTTTCTTCTTTACCATTTTGAGTTCATTTATGAGACCAACTTGTAACTGATCCCATATAACGCTTGCATATTGCAGTGTTAGCTCAACGTAGGTTAGAAACGCGATTAGCTTGATAGATTGGGTTGCAAGTTTAAACTTTCTGCGCAGGAACCGAAGTTTCTTTTCTGCAGTGCCAGTGACATCAGTGATGTGAGCTTCTAGCTTAGGTTTGATGTGATAGTTACTCCTAATTGTTTGAGCGTATCAACTTTAGTAAGCATTTGGGAGTTCACAAAGTATTTATGGTCCTGTTCATTTTTCACTTTGTTCGATACTCTGAAGACAACTGTTTTTTGCTCGTTTGTTTTCATTTTCAACTTTTAACGTCAGGCTTCAATCACAGCCAGAACATCACTCAGTAATTGATGATCCCTCATGTCACTAATCTCACGGTATATCAGGCAGTCATCTGCGTACAACCATACGGTGACATATTCGCTGATAAGAAAACTGATGTCATTAGTGTACGCTAAAAATAAAATAGAGCTTAAAACAGATCCCTGTGGTACGCCTGAGTTAACTGATAACCTGTTCGATTTTATGCCATTTCTTTCCACGTATTGTCTTCGACCGAACAGATATGCTTCGATACATTCTAGTAAGTTACGAGTTATTCCGATTTGTGATAAATTGCCTATCAACAAAGAGTGAACGACTCTGTCGAGGGCTTTGGAAAAGTCCAAACAAATCCCATCGAGCTGTTTTTCATTGTTCTGTGTTTTGAGCATTATCGTAGCTCTCGCACGTAAAAAGCCAGCATTGATGTTTTATTTCTTTCATACACAAACTACGGCACTAATAATGATGAAATTAACTGACTTGCTAACTACAACATGTAAAATTAAGAGGTACAAAGGGTAAGCTAGAGGCAAACTGCGCAACGTAGTGGTCTACCCGAGTACTGAATATTTGTGCTTTTGAATAAATTGACTTATCTATGGATTGTATAGAAAGCATGATTGTTTTTAAAAGAAGAGACCAATATGGTATCTCTATTCCGGCTGTGGCGACTGCATTTTCGATGAAGGTGAGAATGCTGCAGGTCCGTGCCGTGTACTCAGATTTGGGTGCACGTTGAAGAACCCCAGGTGGTTGAAATTTCCGGAGCCCTCCACTACGGCGTCTCTCATATTAAAATAATGGTTTTGGGACGTTAAACCCCGCATATTAATCAATTAATACGGTATCTCAAGTCAACAGTTGGCTGTTGAAATGCGCCTGAGTAGAAGTCTGTATGCGGCAATGAATACAGAGGTCACATTCACCAATTAAGATGCACCTAATGTCTTATTTTCAGGTAACCACGCTCTCCACACTCTGACCTCTGGTGACGAGGAGATGGCCCTCCGCGTGGTGTTGAGCAACAATACGGGAGACAGCGTGTTGGTGGACTACGAGAGCGTCCGTATTGCGTCCGAGGAAGACCTCTTCAAAATTAAAGTCGGCAAGCACCTGGGACCGGAAGGTACGGAACGTCACAGCATGCGCATGGTTTCAGCCACGCGGTACAAATCAAGAGTATTAAGTTTATCCAATATCGCCTGCTCTCGAAAGATTTAGTTCAAAAGGTGCCATTGTTTTCCGCACAGTTTCATCTGTAGTTTACTATAGCAACGTAAGCACGTTTAACTTTTATTTCAACAGTGGAGACTGCGTGTAAAACGAGTCTATGGTGTTTCGCTTGCTGTTAGATGGTCAGTGCAGAATTTGTGCAGATCAGCGAAATAGATCGGATTGCTGGGCTTCTGGAAAATGTAAAATTCTCGCGAGTTTCGGTCATGAGCTAAGACCCTCATTAACAGGTTAACCAGCTCGTTAGCCTATATGTATACGGCGTGTAATCTGCAAGCCTAAAGCTCTACCAACAAACCTGTAATTTTTGTCAATGTAAGTGTTCCTTCGCCGGTCTTCCGCACTAATTTTTTAAACGTAGCAAGACGACAGCAGGTCTCTCGAGTAAGCATTTTTTTTTCTTGAATAGGATTCTCAAGTTATCGGCTCTAGGAATAAACTTGCAAAAAATCAGGCTGGCCAGTGGGCGTACAGCTCTGTAATTCTTTCAGGAAAGCTTGAGTATAGATTATACCGTTGCTAAGTTGACACACCAGAGAACCTCTGTAGAAACAATATCATAGATACACCACTTAAGAGAACAAGTAATGTGCCAGTAACAGCACTAAAGTAAGCACTGCAAATACCGTATGATAAGAACAACACTATCACGCCTCGTAACACGGGAGTGTTTTCTCAATATTAGAATGTGTTTTCAGGGCTGGTTTACTGCATGGTAGTTATGGCAATACCGTATCTTCGAGGTCGGCTATATTCGCGGTAGCCACACTTAGGATATCATAGCGTTACCGTCCAGCGAGCAACTCGTGCAGCTGAAGTGTTTTCGGATCGTAGTACGCAAACATGGGATGGTAATAACGTAACGTAAACCGATTGCTTGACGCAGCAAAAACACCCTAATGGAGAAAGGCATCTCTAGATATTGTCACATTCCTTCCTCAAGTATTGTTCAGCGCAAACAGCGCCTATCATTGTTCGAGAAGCATCGGGGCTGTAGTAGATCATCTTGTTGAGATTACGCGCTACGCGCGAACTTCACGGATTATTCTGCAACTTACGTGGCCGCTAGCTTTAACGCTGAAATATTCGATGGCACATGTATAAATGCCGACGCGCTTCACCGCTTGTCAGTCGATATACAGCCGACGCTCTATTCGCCGCTATCAGTACTATAGCGTATTGCTTTAATTAAACTTTCAGTTTACCGGCCACAAGTTCGGCCTAATAAATAGTTTGATTTTGGCCATACCAGATGTTGTCCTCGCTGATGTCGCAACCAACGTGACATTGTGGCTCACTGCCGCCCCTCGAAATTAATGTAATACGGTAAGGGGCAGTAACTGTTCTGCACCTTCAAGGGGACACTAATGTGAAATAATGAAGTAGTTTACACTGATAAATTGTCATCTGAAAGCCCTGCAGGGTGTTGTTAATTTCTCCGTAATGGGTTTACTAACAGATGCCCAAATAAGTTTCAGAAGTCCACATTTAAAGTTGCCGTGGCAGGAGATGATCGTGGCGTCATGGATTGCAAAATGTATTTTTCATATTTTATGCACATTGCCTCAAGCCAAATTTTCAGAAACCTTTCATGAGTCTCTGGCGCCGTCAGAAGACAATGCACATCGTATTTATCAATTAGGAACTACGTATGGTGCTCGTAGACGCCATCGAAATCTATGGCGGCATGATGAATGGTGCGGGAACTTCAAAAAGGCGTCACCACATTTTTTTTGCGCGTTTTACAGCTTAAGCTGTTATGAGATCTCAACAAGGGCCATTTTTGGCGCCGTAGTTGTTCGCTGCCGCCGCTAGTGTGCGTGAACGCTATTGCACGAAATAGGAAAAATATCCAGGACAGAACGGGTTTCGAACCTGGGTCCTCTGTGTGGCAGCCTAGTGTTCTACCACTGGGTCATGCCGGTTCTCCACACTCCATCTCAAAAAGAGCTTAAACCGTCGTTAGGTCAGGAAGGAACCACATTAGCATGTGTAATATGACACAGTAGAAGAGTAATATAACAACTAGGCGTCACACAATGTGAATTTTGAAACCAGCGTCACACAACACGAAATGCATAACCATTTAGTCATTGAATACTTACAACCCATTACAAATGGCTCAACCATGCTACTTCATTGTCGTCAGCCACCCCGTCCACATGAGTGTGCATAATGTCTTGCAAATGCGTAGCGAGTACTTCCCAACTTGATAGAAACTATAGCTTATGATGTAGTAGGTACCTTGGAACCTGAACTTGGCAACGTTTAACGCTAGAACCTTATCTGGTGAGGGAAGTCTAGCCGTACTATTCGAAGAACCAGAGGGTGTTAAATGCGATATAATAGGGCTCAGTGAGGTTAGGAGGACAGATGAGGCCTATACGGTGCTACAGAATGGGCACGTCCTTTGCTATCGGTGGTTGGCTAACAGAAGAGAACTGGGAGTGGGGTTCCTAATTCACAGAGGCATAGCTGACAACATAGATGAATACTATAGCATTAATGAAAGGGTGGTAGGTATCGTAATTGAACTGAATAAGAGATACAAGATGAAGGTGGTACAGGCTTACGCGCCTACATCCAGCCATGATGACGCTTCAGTTGAAAGCTTCCAAGAAGACGTGGAGTCAGCAATGAGTAAGGCAAGAATACAGTATACTACACTAATGGGAGACTTCAATGCAAAGGTAGGGAAGAAGCAGGCTGGAGACCAGGCAGTAGGATATTATGGCATCGGTACTAGAAACTCCAGAGGAAAGCTACTAGTAGAATTCGCAGAACGCAATATTTTCGGATATTCAATACCTTCTACCGAAAACGAGGAAACCGCAAGTAGGCATGGACCAGCCCTAATGGCGGAAATAACAACGAAATAGATTTCATAATGACTGCACACCCAGGCATCGTGCAGGATGTGGAAGTGGTTGGCAAGGTACGATGCAGTCACCATAGAATGGTACGGTCTCGAATTCACCTAGACTTGAATAAGGAACGACAGAAACTGATACGCAAGAAGCCAATCAATGAGCTAGCACTGAGAGGGAAAGTACAGGAATTCAGAGTCTCGCTTCAGAACAGGTACTCGGCTCTTAGTGAGGAAACTAATCTTAGCGCAGATAGAATGAATGATAATCTGACGAGTATCACTACGGAGTGTGCAGTGGAAGTTGGAGGCAGGGTAGTTAAACAGGACACTGGCAAGCGTTCCCAGGAAACTAAGAATCTCATTAAGAAGCGTAAAATTATGAAAGTCTCAAGTACAACAGACAAAATAGAACTGTCAGCGCTTTCGAAGTTGATTAATAGGCGTAAGGTATGCGATGTAAAAAGTATAACATGGAGAGAATTGAACGCGCTTTGAAAAACGGAGGAAGCGTCAAAGCAGTGAAGAGGAAACTTGGGATAGGCAAAAATCGGATGTATGCACTAATGGACAAAGAAGGCAAAATAACTACCAATATGAATAGGATAGTTAAAATAGCGGAGGAGTCTTACAGAGATCTGTACAGTAGCCGGGACAACCACGACCTTAATACTATAAAAACTAGCAGTAACTCAGATGTCACCCCACCAGTAATGACAGAAGAAGTCAGAAAAGCTTTGGAGAGCATGCAAAGAAGCAAAGATGCTGGTGAGGATCAGGTAACATCAGATCTGCTGAAAGATGGAGGACAGATTGTGTTAGAAAAACTAGCCACTCTGCTTAAGAGGTGTCTCCTGACGGGAAGAGTACCAGAGTGTTGGAAGAATGCTAATATCATATTAATACATAAGAAAGGATATTACAAGGACTTGAAGAATTACAGACTGATCAGCTTGCTCTTTGTAGTATACAAGCTATTTACAAAGGTAATTGCTAACCGAGTAAAGAAAACATTAGACTTCAATCAACCAAAGGAACAAGCAGGATTTCGAACAGGCTACTCAACAATCGACCACATTAATACTATCAATCAGGTAATAGAGAAATACTCAAAATATAACCAACCACTATACATAGCCTTCATAGATTACGAAAAGGCATTTGATTCAGTAGAAATATCAGCCGTCATGCAGACACTGCGGAATCAGGGCGTCGATTAAGTATATATAAGCATCCTCGAAGAAATCTACAGGCTATCCACTGCTTCCTTAGTGCTTCATAACGAAAACAACGGAATATCAATCAAGAAGGGTGTAAGGCAGGGGGACACAATCTCCTCAGTGCTATTTACCGCGTGTTTACAGGAGGTTTACAGAAGCCTAGAATGGGAACAGTTAGGGATAAGAGTTAATGGAGAGTAGCTTAGTTATCTGCCCTTCGTTGATGACATTGCATTGCTGAGTAACTCAGTGGACGAATTGCAACTCATGATTACGAAGTTATACAAGAAGAGTAGAAAGGTGGGTCTTAAACTTAATCTGCAGAAAACGAAAGTAACGATTATAACACCCTCGCAAGAGAACAGCGCTTCGAGATAGGTAATAGTGCACTTCAAGTTGTAAAAGACTATGTCTACTTAGGACAGGTAATAACGGCGGAGCCGAACCACAAGATTGAAGTCACCAGAAGAATAAGAATGGGGTGGAGCACATTTGGCAAGCACTCTCAAATTGTGACAGGTAGATTGCCACTATCCCTCAAGAGGAAGGTATATAACAGCTGTATCTTGCCGGTACATAGCTACGGAGCAGAAACCTGGAGAGAGTGTTAAGCTTAAATTGAGGACGACGCAGCGAGCAATGGAAAGAAAAATGGTAGGCGTAACCTTAAGAGACAAGAAGAGAGCAGAGTGGATTACGGAACAAACGGGGGTTAAGGATATGACAGCTGAAATCAAGAAGAAGAAATGGACATGGGCCGGGCATGTAGCACGTAGACAGGATAACCGCTGGTCATTAAGGGTAACTATCTGGATTCCCAGAGAAGGGAAGCGGTTTAGGGGGAGACAGAAGGTTAGGTGGGCAGATGAGATTAAGAAGTTTGCGGGTATAAATTGGCAGCAGCAAACACAGGACCAGGTTAACTGGCGGTACATGGGAGAGGCCTTTGTCCTGCAGTGGACGTAGTCAGGCTGATGATGATAATGATGGTACCTTGGAAGTTTGCTTGTATTAGTAGCCCTAAGAGAGTTAACGGCGGATTCTTGAAATGCCGCTCCAGCTTTCGCTGTGACTGTGCCGCGCTTCCCACGCAGGCATTGTGATCTTTTTTTTTTCTTGCCGCTTACTGAGCATTTTATCGCAGCAAACGTCATCACGCCTACGATAATGATGCGTAGTAGAGGATGTCGTGAACAAAGAGCATAATACATTACTTACAAGCTATAAACCAACAAGTCACACGCCAATTGAAAGTTGTAAAAACCTATATTTCAGCTTCGGTGCCCGAATGCAGGCTATTCGATTTCCAACATGAAACGAACAGGACCGTTATTATGACGTGCTTGATGTATGGGATGGAAAGTCACTTATTGAGAAATATAGGGAGGCGCAAGTGCATTAAGGAGGTAGGCGGCATTTATTCAGGCTATAGTGATCGTTCACAGTGTAGTAATAATAATAATAATAATAATAATAATAATATTAATAATAATAATAATAATAATAATAATAATGTAGAGGAAGACCCCGGTGATTTTGTCCATCTGGTGTTCTTTAACGTGCACTGACATCGCACAGTAGACGGGCTACTGTCACATAAACTCCATTTAAATGCGACCGTCATGGTCGGGATTAAAACCGCGCCCATCGGATTAGCAGCCGAGCAGCGTAGCCACCGTTCCACCTAGGCGGACGTTCACAGTGTCTTAGGGTTTCCACTTTATTGAAGTAGTGTATATCCTTCGTACCCTCGCCTTCATCTTTACAAGAGAAGGGGAAAGGGCAACTATAAGAAATGCGTATGCACGTAAAACACTTTCCCTATCTCTCTAAGGTGGATTCCGTATATCCCTATACCACTCCGTATATCAACGAACATATGTACTTCGTATAGGCACCCGACAGTGGACCAGAGGGCGCGACGAAGCTCTTTGGGCCGCCTCAGCATTGTTGGTACCGACCGCCAAGGATACCAAAAAAAAAATGAAACTCTCGCTGAACACACTGACACGCTCAAGTGTCAGTGCCCTTTTTCGCACGTTTTCAAAGAAGGCTTCCTGGGCGCTTACATAATCACACGTTACCCCACTGCTCACAACTCACAACTAAAAAAGAAAAAAAAATACACGGACAAGTCGAGTTTTGCTGCGTCTACTCGCTAGGCTACGCATTGGAAGTCCCGGTTTTGCTGCGCCTACTAGCTAAACCGTGCGTTCTGGTGCTACCATCGGGTCTCGCAAACTGCATTGCCGGGTGCCTATATAGCTTTTTTTTCATCATTTTGTTTTGCCGACACCTTTCCGAGATTCTTCTAGCGAAGTCACTCTAACCGGCCGTTTGTTTTTCGATCAACTCAGGATGGAATGCCTTCACCGTGAATGGCCAGAACTTCTCCACCTTCGACAGAGACAACGACGTGTGGCCGCAGAACTGTGCGGTCACATTTCGCGGCGCCTGGTGGTACAGCGCCTGCCATGCAGCCAATCTGAACGGCCTGAACTTAAACGGCTACCACGACAGCTACGCCGACGGCATCGAGTGGAGTGCTCGTGGAGTGGGCGTGCCTGGCGTACAGCACTACTCGTACCCCAGCGCCCGCATGATGATCCGACCAGCGAATTTCCTCCTAGGCAGGAAAAACAGCATAACGGAGCCTCAATTGTCATAATCGAAGGTCTGCCATTGTGGATGTAACGTTCTGGTGGAATTGCGCTTCGTGTAGAATATTTTTTTACGGGTGGGCTTCAGTGCCGCCATATTGGGCTTTTGAACTGGCTGTTTTGTATATCTCACAATTAAACCAACAGTGCTCCTGTATAGTGTGCCGTGGTGGAGCAGTGGCATTGGTGTTCGGCTGCTGACCAAAGATCGCGGGTTCGTTCGCTGCTGTGACGGCTGCATTTCGAAGGAGGCGAAGTGGTAGAGGCCCGTGTACAATGCGATTTCAGTGCACGTTACAGAACACCAGATGGTCGAAATTTTCGGAACCCTCCACTACGCCGTCTCTCGTCATCGTATCTTCATCGTGGAACGTAGGGCCTCAGATATTATGAAAAGGGCTACTGTAACAACACTGAAACTTGGTAGTTGCTTGTGCTTCATGATGGACCAGCAGCACTACAAATTGACAGAGGAAAGAAGGTCACCAAACACAGAGCCGACTCACAACTAATTTCCTTATTAAGTTCAGAAGCGACACATATAAAAACAACTACTGTATGCTCCCTGTATGTGCTAAATAGAGGAACGTTGAACTCCCCATGTCATATGAGAGGGGTACAATTGATTCGTTTAGTGGCGGGTGTTGCATCGGACCAAATTGCAAATGGGCGAACATTAGGTTGAAAACACGAGAACTCACTGAACACCAGATGGTGTGGTCACTTAGCTTCGCATGCTAACAATTGTGGGTGTGAAGCAAAACTCAATGAGGTCTTTATTTTGAAGAGACGTGGCAACTAGTTTGTTAGAGAGGTAAGGGAGGCTTACTATATTGCGAGAAAATCTGATTCATGCATCAATGAATCATTGTTTACGTAACGTTTCGTGATTGACAGTATAAACTTTCAGACCATTGGATGTTACTGTGGTGAACAGCCGTCATTTATATGAAAGGTAACACGCGAGCACGTGGACAACAACCTCGTGACGCACATGTATCGCAGCACAGTGGTGAAATAGGCAAGTAAAAGGAGAAAGCGGTGCCATTTCATGTATTGTCTCCCCTCCTTCTCGTAGTTATCGTTTTTTATCTATTTATGTTGTTATCGCTGACTAAGCTGTGATAGGAACAATCCTCATCGAAATCAATCATTGTTCACTGCAATGTCCCAACAGAAGATGGATATCGAGGAGAAAGCGTAAAATCAAGACACATTCGTGGCGAGAGTGTAATGGAAAAAAAAAACGATGTCAGTTCCTCTTTTATTGATTTTTTTTTCAAATTTCACCAATGCAGCGCACATTTCCGGCATGAGGCTATCTGCCACAAGCGCGCACGTTTCCCTTTGATAAAAATGGCGGCTGTACGACGTTTTTGTGCATATTTGGTTTCTCGTTGGTACACAACAATTTTTTGCGGTTCTTCGATGTGCGCATGCGGGAATCATACGTTAGTTGTTATGAAATAAAGAAAATCGTTTATGAGGCAGTACTGTGTTTTGTGTACCTTCTTTTTTTACCTTCGTGTGCGGTATCACTGCCAAACCATCGCGATGTGCAACCGTAGACGCATACACACACAAATGGTTGGGTAGGCTAACACGACGTTTCCTGGTTTTATGAGTTCACGTCACGAGATAGAAAAATAAGAGAGTGTGAGATGAACTGAGCTTGTCGGCATGGTTTTGTGAATGTACAACAGCGCGAAAAATGACAACACAGAAATAACTGACAGGGCCAAGCTCTGACAAACAATAATACGTTTATTTGTGCGAACATGGATGTATGTATGAAGTTTGCTACTAGAATAGTTTACTACTGTAGAATACTACTGAAGTTTACTTCTGAAATACGCTTTTCGCATAAGACGAGAGGATTGATTGACAGTTATGTGGGGTTTAACGTCCCGAAACCACCATTTGATTACGAGAGACGTCGTAGTGGAGGGCTCCGCAAATTTCGACCACCTGGACTTCTTTAACGTGCACCTAAATCTGAGCGCACGGGCCTAGAGCATTTTCGCCTCCATCGAAAATGCAGCTGCCCCAGCCGGGATTTGATCCAGCAACCTGCGGGTGAGCAGCCGAGCAGCCGAGTACCCTAGTCACTAAACCACCGCGTCGGGGCTAAGACGAGGAGAGGGGCAAGAAAATATCCTCGTTTTTCCGCGTAGTCTTGCAGTCGCAAGACAAAAATTAGAGAACATTCGTTTAACAGCCCAAGGTGACGGCACCTCTTCGCAGTTCACTGAATGGCTAAGAGTTCTCCCCCTTTAACAGAGACAACAAAAGTGTGACCGCAGAACTGTGCGGTCCCATCCCGCGTTGCCTGGTGGTACAGCGCCTGCCATGTGCCCAACAGTTTACTG
Source organism: Rhipicephalus microplus (assembly GCF_043290135.1). Taxonomy (NCBI): domain Eukaryota; kingdom Metazoa; phylum Arthropoda; class Arachnida; order Ixodida; family Ixodidae; genus Rhipicephalus; species Rhipicephalus microplus. The sequence goes on along the minus strand of NC_134700.1, from coordinate 252,516,598 downwards.
CACTAAATAACGACGAAGAAACGACCAGTGGAGGTCCCACCGACGTCAAATAAAATTTCATACGAAAGGTGGGTTCCACGTGTTTTAGTAAAGGTATATTATGTGCATCCTCTATTTATTACCAATATTACGCACGCACATCCGGTTGGCAGCACTTAATTCCACTATAATGCGGTATTTTCTACAAGGTTTTATAGTTCGGATATTTCAAAGAAATAAAGATATAATAAATAAAAAATAAAAGAAACTCAACGCGAAACGTTTTTCGCACGCCCACGCCGGCCGCATATCAAGACCGGAACAGAAGCTAAAATATCAAACTATGAAGGGACCGCGCAGTGCTGCCAGAACGGATGTGCGCGCCTGTCAGACTGGACAGCGTGCACTGCCGTTCTAATGCTTGTGCCACCCCACCCCCTCCACTGTTCGCGTTTCACTCAATGCCGATTGTGGGGCCTTGCTAAATGACTGCGAAGTCTCAACAGCATAGCTTGTACGCCGACGAACGATAACACTTGAAGTTGGACGTGTCTTCTGTGTTCCCATGCGTACATGCTCGTTTGTTTCATCATGTTCAAATTGCTTCCACGATTTTTGCCTATTCTAACATATACACGATGGAATAACTATGCTATGGTTCATCTCTCTATGTGAGCTCATGCTTAAACAACGCTCTTTCCTTATTTAGTCAATTGAGCTCGTGATTGGTTTAACTCTCTTCCTATCCTCTTCGTTCTCCCTTTCTCTCTCTGTCCGTTCATCCGTACCAGTTTCACAAGCTTAATTACCCAATGCTTCCTTCTTTAGGACGAGTGTAATTAGCCGTTAATGGGTCGAACTTTGTTTTTGAAGTTTGCTGCTGGAATAGTAGAAGGTTGCAGTATCAGGGAGCCTAACTAGAAATAGGAACATCATAGATATCACAGTTCATTCTTTTAGACCATGCTTGCCGAGATTGAAGGGTCTAGTACCGCTAGTTAAAGTATGCATGAAAACAAGGCATAATACCACGAGTCTACCTTAGATCTGAACAAACGTCAGTATGTTTTCTTTAAAAAGAAAAGAAAAAAATAGATTAGATCTCCAATAGATGTTTGCATAAGGCGAGCAAGAATTGCGTTATATCTAAACCTGTCTCGCAGTGCCAGCTAAAAAAAAAAACATGAGCCGGCCATTGTAGCAAGAACCAGGGAAATTTTTAAATGACTTGTTTACTTTAAAGATTCCGTTCTATGTAACTCTTTTTTTGTCTCGTCTCAGACAAACGACTGCTAAAAGAAGTACGAAAATAAAACGTGGAACGAAGAGCTACAACTTATATTCCGCCCGATCGCAATCCATGCACTTGGTGCTTCGTTGTGTAAAACAGAGAGGGGGCGTCGCATTGACTGATTTCAAAGTTTCCACATATGGAGTGTAAATTGTAAGCGCTATAGTTTATCTTGCTATTGTAAGTGTACACTATTTTGTTTTTCAACTACGGTCATTTATGAATATAGGTAATAAAGGCTTCCAGTGTCTCATTCTATTCTATAGCGTCGCAGAAAGTTCTTCGGTACACCAAAATCTCGAGGATGAAATATCTGTCGATAGACATATTTCCAACATGGAACTTCCAAAATGTAATGCCCTTGAGCTATGTGGTTTTATAATAAATAAATAAATAAATAAATAAATAAATAAACAAATAAATAAATAAATATATAGACATGCCTTCCAATAAATAAGCTTTCATTAATATGGAAGCCTATCTATATTTCCAACCCCAATTGATGACCTGTCACTTTCAGCCGCATAGCACAAGGCATGTCCCTCGGCTGTGGGCCGAGTCATACCAACAGCGTCCCAAGAAGCATTTACTTTACAAGCCCCCCCCCCCCCCCCCTCCGGGGGTTTAGGCAAATTCTGGGATGAATTCGACCGACTACGTGGTCTGCACGGGAACCTTTAACGTGCATGAACGGGTGCACACGTGTTTGCGAATACGAATTCGTAAACTCGCTCATGTCTAGATCATTTCATTAAATGCGTCTAGGCGTGCTCCCTTACATTTAGGCGTATCGACCACGGCAAAGTTCCTCGAGAAATCATTTCATGAAATCTCGACTGAAGACGATCTACTAGAGTGACCCACGTGCCTGTGGTGATTTAGAGTGACTATAAGTTCAATGCCTACGTACAGCCGCGGCCACGTCTGTGTAGAGAGCGCGGAGAGCTGGTTTTTGCTCTGCGGGGTGAAACCTTGAGGCAGTTTCGGGCTCTGAAGGGGTGTATGGGAAGTATGCGTGGCCTAGTTGTCAGGCCGAAAACCTCTGAGCCAGATACCGCTCCAAGGATTTTCCACGCAGAGCGGACTTGCTCTCTGGATTTCGTGCCGACCGGCTGTGCCCCAGCGATCTCCAATGACAGCGCAGCTCTGGCGGACTGGCTCGCCCTACGCCATTCCCTGACGCCGACAAGAGCTCTCGCTGAGTGGTACTCCGTCCTCGGACTTCTGCAACCGCGTCCATCTTTCCTATCTTCTCCTTACTTCCGTATGTGGATGTCCCTGCGCCTCTCTTTCTTCCTGCTCCTCCCTCTATCTCTATACATTTAATTTATAGCCTTTTTAATCCCTCCTTACCCCCATCCCTCGTGAACTACTGTTGAGGTGTTGTCTCCCTGAGAGACAGTCATGGGGCTCACTTTTATCTTCTTTTCATTTAAGATTCACCTCCCCCCCCCCCCCCCTCAATGCAGAGCAAAAACCGGCTGCTCGCATGTCTCGCATGTTCCACACAGACGTGGCCGCAGCGGCACGTAGAATATTAGTGACAATTGTTATAGGGGTATATAATAAATAAGCGTAACCTGTGTTGTATTTATCACGAAAATGGCTTCTGAGGAACGCCAGTTGAACGACGCGCGGCCAAAAAGTAGGAAAGGTAGGACGCGTTTCCGGCTCGCAACAAGGGCGACAACGAGTGGTTCACTTGGCGGACCATACGAAAAGTTTCCTTGAGGTCGGCGCGTCTTCACGACCTACAGGACCACCCGTGGAAGAAAGACTGAAAGCCGCAGGGGCCGACAGCGTTGTCTTCCTCAGTTGCTCAAAACGTTAACGGTGAAGAACCCCAGGTGGTCGGAATTTCTAAAGCCCTCTACTACGACGTCCCTCATAATCATGCGGTGGTTTCGGGACGTTTAACCCCAGATATCATCATCATGCTCAAACCATTTTCACGTGTGGGGTGCACAGGAAACTCTTTTCGACTATGTGCATACGTGTAATTTTCTGCATGTTTCTCCTTTTTTACTTTTTTTCCCTCTCGACTAGAGTGGTGTACATAGTGAAATAAAATTGTCCTTTGTGATGCGCTCGTGCTTGGAAAACGTCTTGATTCACCGTCGTTGTCCCAGTAAAAAAAAAATTTTTGCCCGCTCTGCTATTTCCGCTACAACAGCCTGTTCTATATTTGCTACAACATTTTTTTATGTCTAACCTTGACATAACACCTTAAAATTTCATACATTGCGGTCGCGTGTTGTGTTCTTTCTGGTTCTCGTCTGTCTGTCTGTCTGTCTGTCTGTCTGTCTGTCTGTCTGTCTGTCTGTCTGTCTGTCTGTCTGTCTGTCTGTCTGTCTGTTTGTTTGTTTGCTTTTTGTTTGTTTGTTTGTTTGTTTGTTTTTGCTCAGTAGTTTACCTTCCAGTATGCTACACCAACTTGCCCACATCAAGCTCCTTTTGCTTAATATGTGGGTTTACTGTAGTTGCGCAACAAACCAGCGTGTCCGCAAGTGGTCGCGATTTGTCATCATGATAAGAATTTTTAACGCGATAGCGCTGACAGCCTATTACGCAGAAGTTTGAGTATCGCTGTCGTTGTCGTTGCCTGTAAGCAAAATAATCAGTGTTATCAGTGAGCACAAATTCGACATAGATTCAAATAGATAAATAATTATAAACTTCAGCTAGAGGGGATATCAAAACCAAGCCTCGTGCTAGGTGAACATGTATGCATAGAACCACACCATTCCTCGAAACTGACTTCAAAAAAAAGTAAAGCTACGTGAATGACACGCAACATGAGGAGTCGCCTTTAAAGCAAGCTGCAGTCGTTTAGGATTCGGTAAGACTTCATAGTTAGCTTTGAGTGACATTACTGTCCAACACGTCGTAGCATTTTTTTTTTGCGATCTTCGGAACGGGACGTTGGGAATGCGCAAAAAAGAAAATTCATTTTTCCTCGGCCTATGCAAACGCAATAAAAGTGAGGGCGCGGAAACGAACTAACCATGATAATAATTGTTGTCATGAGAGTTTAACGTCTCAAACCAAAATATTAACCACGATAAATGAAATCAAGATATGAAACGAACTAGCCAAACTACGTCTTCTTGGTGGAGCCACGCTGCACTCCAATGAAAGGCTTCCGTCGCTGATTGATCCAACTGAGGGAACGCTCTTTATGTACCCGAGCCTCAAACACATGTAGAGACGCTGAAAGCACTGCAATCAAATTACAATGTATGCCGCAAAACAAGGGGCCGAGTGCATTGTGTATAAGTGTATCTAGTATGTTCACTCATCGCCTCTGTGATTAGCTCCGGCAGTGCGCATTGCCTCGGATATAGGCTGTGGCCATGCTTTGACAGTGCTGTTGTAGTTGGCGTTGACGTCACCGAGTTCACTCAGCAATCTCAAGAATGCAACCGCCTTTTCATTCATAATTTTTCAAAGCAGTGTAGCTGTTCTTATAGCCGAGGTTTTCATTTCAGTCGTGTTATCGCTGATCCTGTAGCCTCGTAGTGTGACAAGAGTGAGCCTACGTAGAATGGGGAGGGCTGCATGCCCTGTCAGAAGCGAGGACAGGCTGCGAGAGGTGAATGTGAGAGCGGAGGGCGAGAGTGAGGGTGGAAGATGTCGAGGTGTGCATCTTCGAGACACGCGCCAAAAAGGGGCGACGGCGAGGTGCAGTGGAGTTAGTGGAGTGACAAGTAGCGCATCAATGTCGTTGTTCAAGAAAATGCCTTTTCAAGATGGCGAACATTTTTCAGTCTCTCGACGATAAGGCTCGCGACGTGATCGTCAGCGAGAGTTGACGCGAGAATAGCCATGTCACCGAGCTAACTGCGATGTTCCTCCAAGATAGGCCAAACCAAAGCGCCAACGAACGAAAGACGTGAAAATACACAAGCACAATATAACCTGATGGACGGGCAAAACTTTCGCTGTTTCGACAGTGTTCGCGAAATATAAACAGCGAAACTTGCGTTACATTGCTTTTTGATATCACTCTCAGATCTGTTTTCGAAATCAGCAAGGATCAATCAATGACTACCCTCTCCAATACCAAAAATTAAAAAAGAATTGCTTCAGATTGCCTTTGAAGCGTGTAATGTTGCTTGACTGATGCGTAGATTCACGTCACGCATCTAAAGATGCGCATTGCTTGCTAAGGTCATGTCCAGCACTGTTGTGCAACAAGTGGGGTGTTTTAAAGCACCACTTATTACAAATCGCTCAAACACATTTAATTGCCCCCATTGGCAAAAGAAACAAGACGCTGCGTAAGTTTGCGTGTTGCCTTACGAACGCTTAGTCGGTACTTCGCTGCCTCGTAAGAATCGTAGCAGGAAGAATTGTGGCGTAGTGGACGGACACTTCGCAACTGTGCTTGCAGTAGGCATATAGTACAGTTTTACATAGCTAATGTAACGCGAGCACACGTGTTTTTGTACGTCTTTTTTCTTTGCCGCAATAATGCATACATAAACCAGCCAGCCTACCTAAAAAACCTTTATTTGTACATGCGCCTTGGTTGAGGCTTTCCCGAGAAGCCACGCATGGCTACCGCTTCAGAAGGCGGTGTCGATGGGGCCCGATCACGCTTTTTTCAATGGTAAAAAAAAAGCGCACTGGAGACATATTGCACAAAGAAAAAAACACACACACGCACATAGCGCAACTTTCAACCATCTATTTTGTGACCCCAGCAGTACTTAGATAAGCAAAACATTTCTCCTGCGCAGAGTAACAAAACCTTAATGCCATGGACACAAAAAAAAGTCGTTCTTCATTTTTTTTCTGCCAGCGTGATAGACGGCATGCCAATGCATTTGTCACCCATCTCTCCAGCTTCCTCCGCTTCAACAATCTCGCACGTATTTGATTCCTATTTTTTTACAGAATCCTGTACAAGTTGAACAAAAGAAGGCGACCGCACATTTTACAAAGGATTGCGAGGAAACCATCTGACATGTTTTAACGCTGAAACATGTGCAGAATTGTGGAAACGAAAATTTTGCAGATCCCACGTACCTTAGTAATTAATGTTATGCGAAGCATGTGGAAAGAAGGGGACTGTGCTGTAATGTTTTGTTGAGCGAAACGTTACCAAATTACGCTAAATTGATTGATTGACTGAGTGACTGATTGATGGATTGATTGATTTGTGGGGTTTAACGTCCCAAAACCACCATATGGTTAAGGGAGACGCCGTAGTGGGGGGCTCCGGAAATTTCGACCTCCTGGGGTTCTTTAACGTGCACCCAAATCTGAGCACACGGGCCTACAACATTTCCGCCTCCATCGGAAATGCAGCCACCACAGCCGGGTTGACCTGCGGGTCAAAATTACGCTTAAGACTTGTACAAATGTTGTGCACACAGAGATAAGTTGCAAATCGCATGTTTATAGGTTGGAATGATGCCAACAGCACTATGGGTGTTAGCGACACAGTAGCGGTAAACTGATACATAGCGCTTGGCCAGCGAAAATTGCGGCCCTGGGGACTGCTTGATAAACGAGATTCAGTGGATGGCGCTTCACTACGATTGTCGTTAACCCGATGTGACGGCTGTATGATTGGAGTACGTATGTACTGATTATAGGATTAGAAATAGCCAGCACTGCAACCACAACTGACGTTTCACGAACACTGTCTACTTGAGAACCAATTCCGAGAGCTGGTGTGACATTGATGCATGATTAACGCGCAGAATGCTGGGGTTCGATTCCTATACTGCAACCATGATGTTCATTTTACAAATTCGTTTGGTCAATGACTCAGATGCCAGCTGTCAGAGGCGAAGCTCCTCAGGGTCGACCTAGATGGCGTCCGTACCGCCTCGCAATATCTAAACCGAAATCGAACACCTGCACGAGAAAATAAAAAAAACATGCGTAAACTCCCTTTATGTGTCATCAACTAAGCGACAACACAATGCATGATCCCCCACGCCATGTATCTCTCCTCCGTCCGTGCGTGCAGGAATCGGTCCTACCGTCCGTGCATACGTCCACCGTCCGTGCACACGAAGCATGCGCATTAATGTTATGCGCATGCTTCACATAACATTAATTCTTAAGGTACGTGGGATCTGCAAAATTTTCGTTTCCACGATTCCGTGCGTACGTGTGTCCGTCTATGTGTTCATTTTTTATACTAGTCAGTGACTTCAACGTAGACATTATATATCTCAGGACCTATGGCTTTTCCCACTCATCATCCTTCACTTCGTGGAGATGAACTGATTTCTCTTACTACTCTCGTATTAAAATTAGCCAAGTCTGTTCACGCCGTTCTTTGGTTGATATAAACTGTCAATCACCTTCAGTGCATTGCGCTTAACTGCAGTTGATCTTAACCCGACATGACAGCTGAATCCTACGAGCACATATGTAATGTTTGTAAAATTGGATACCCATAAATAAATCACCAATTCACGCTTCACAAGCATTTGTGCTCTATTTGAAAAGCAGTTGCGATACATGGCGTTGCTCTGTGGTATCAAATACTTGGTTGCCATGCAGAATGCTGGGGTTTAGTTCCAGCTAGAACCTTGACATTTTTTCTTTACATTCGTCGGGTCAACGCAGCCAATGCCAGCGTTTTTTTTAACGCTCACGCATTAAAATTACCCGTGTGAGTTCCCGCCGTTCCTAGGTAGATAATAATTGTCTCATGACCTAAGGCACGTACTCGCATACAAATGGCGCATACCCGTACACACGTATGCGCCACTGTTGCGGGAAATGTCTGACGATGTCCGAGACACAGACAGACAGACAGACAGACAGACAGACAGACAGACAGACAGACAGACAGACAGACAGACAGACAGATAGACAGATAGATAGATAGATAGATAGATAGACAGATAGATAGATAGATAGATAGATAGATAGATAGATAGATAGATAGATAGATAGATAGATAGATAGATAGATAGATAGATAGATAGATAGATAGATAGATAGATAGATAGATAGATAGATAGATAGATAGATAGATAGATAGATAGATAGATAGATAGATAGATAGATAGATAGATAGATAGATAGATAGATAGATAGATAGATAGATAGATAGATAGATAGATAGATAGATAGATAGATAGATAGATAGATAGATAGATAGATAGATAGATAGATAGATAGATAGATAGATAGATAGATAGATAGATAGATAGATAGATAGATAGATAGATAGATAGATAGATAGATAGATAGATAGATAGATAGATAGATAGATAGATAGATAGATAGATAGATAGATAGATAGATAGATAGATAGATAGATAGATAGATAGATAGATAGATAGATAGATAGATAGATAGATAGATAGATAGATAGATAGATAGATAGATAGATAGATAGATAGATAGATAGATAGATAGATAGATAGATAGATAGATAGATAGATAGATAGATAGATAGATAGATAGATAGATAGATAGAAACACTTATCTATAAAATCCTCCGTCCGAAGCGACACTCTTTCTCTTTCAGATTCGGAAGACAGCTACTTCTTGAAGCACCGAGAAACAAAAGGAACAATGTATTCCACATGTATTTTTTAACGTCCCTGCTCCCTTGACGAAGCTTACAATAACAGAGGCAGTTCTGCCTGTAGAGCCTGCTTCACCCTACGAACGACAATAGTGAGGCAGAGCCAGCCTTTTTAACTTTGACCGACACACAGAAAGCGAGTTTTTTATTAACTTCTGAGTGTATGTAGCAATTACATTATATGCAGTATTGAGTGTTTCTTTTTATTTATCCCTGTTTCATTAGCTTTCTCACTTTATGAGACTACATGCAACGTTCTACCCACCCATACTACTACTACTACTACTACTACTACTACTACTACTACTACTACTACTACTACTACTACTACTACTACTCATTGAAGTTGTTACCATTGCAGGAATGTATTTTCAACATTGGCCCGTTAATTTCACCGGCGCTGCTAGTAGGCATAAGGAGGAGAATATTTCACATCTACATTTTTTTTTCTTACGGTTTGGTTTTCACGGCGAGCACCTTTGCTCTTTTGATAATAATCAATTTTTTACTACAGCTATTCCTGCTACTTTCTTCGACAAAAGACGCAGTTTGTGGACACACCGGTTCACCGCAGCCACTCTGCAAAACAATAAAACGCATAGGCCAACTAAACAAATTACGACCCCTTTATCGTGTGGTTTAGAAAGAGTGGCTTAGCTTTTTCGAATGAGAAAATAACTCAATGACACATCGGAAACACCTACGAACTCTTACGAGGCACCTACAGACGTATTTCACGTTTGTAAACAAGCGGGGGGGGGGGGGGGGCGAAGTACCGTCGACATATTGAGATGCTTGTAGCGAGGGTACGGCGCGTAGGCTCCACCCAACCCCAACTTTGCCGAAGCCCTCTATGATCCCGTGACAACAGGCACCGCAGCTGCAAAGCTGCCTCTGAGCACACCCTGAGCAATGCCAGTGGGTGATTCCTACTGCGCGTTGTTGAACAACAAAAATTTGCAGCGTGCTCGTTAACTAAAACAGGAATGCGGGTCTTTGAGTACAATCGGAGTCTTCTGTCTTTCATTGCCCATTAGCAGCGATTGGAATGTTCCAGTAGGAAACAACTGTCTATCCCTGCGTGCTTTGCGCCTCTCCAATTTTCTCTTTTGCGCAACGCCGCGATGAGCGCCAGCGTCAACACTGCCGCCAACGTTAGCGTTAGCGCCCACTGCCTCACATCTAAGCATAAGTCCCTATAATGGGAAATGATGTAGTTTTTTCTATATTTTCTTTTTGCCTGTAATTCTATTCCTATTTATGTCTGTATGTTTCTCTTTCTTTCTTTTCTTTCTCTCTTGCTTTCTCTTTCTCTTCATTTCAACATCTCTCTCTCCCTCTGTTTGGTCCCGGTCTGGCCTTCTATGTTTTTCAACCTTTCTTTTTTCGTTTCTTTCTATCTATTTCTATCTCTTTATTTTTTTTATTTCCATCTACGATTCCCCTTTTCGCCACACTGGTTTACTAAAAGTCAGGAAAATGTGAGGGCGTTGAACACCGATTAAGGGTCACACGTTTCTGCTTCTGTTGTTGACCATCTGAACCAAGTGCTTGAGCGGAGACTGGGCGCATGCCGGTTCATAATGGTGGTCATTCCCTATCTGCCACACGCGCCAAACTCTAGCGTAACAGCTCTGCTGTAATAAGATGCATAATGAGCCTATTTTGTAACGTAAAAAAAGAGTTCATAGAACTTTTCATTGAAGTATCGCAGACCACGTGTGACAGCCTGCGCCGGCTTCTGTTTATACGCCGCAAAAAATGTGAACACAAAAACTCGGACAAAGAAGTTGACGAAAGCATTCATGATTTCTTTGAAGTCGAGTACGTCGAGCCAGCGCTCGTCGAGCACGCAGGGTCAGAACAAGAAGGGGAAAAAAAGCGCTGCGATTAACATGGCTTTGGAACGGCAATGACCGGAGAAGACACGGCTTGCGTCCCTTCTTTCTTTTTTCCTCTCTCTCTTCTTTTCTTTACTTTTCTTTTTTGGTACAGGCCTCCAGCAGCTATGCTTCGAAACTTGCAAGAAAAAGTAAGAGAGGGGGGTTGGTTCTTACTCCCTGATGAGGCACTGAAGTGCTGTATTTTTTATTTTTTAAAACGAGGAAATGAAAAGAGAGTGTAGTATATAGGTGTATATCAATCCTAGGTATACTTAAGATTACACCCCTATTCAGAAAAGAAAATTTTCTTCTCTTTTGTGTTTCCGGTAATTCTCTGTTATCTATTTGTGGAAAAGAAGCATGTAGAGACAACATAACATAAATAAATCGACTCGTGGCTTCTAGTTGCGGTGCATGAATACGATCTCAGCAAGGGCACAAACACTGCGCTGGTGGCGCATTTAGTGTGTGTGTTATTTTACTGCAAAAACTGTTATGAAATTAAAACGACAGCTGGTTTTGGTGACATGGTTGTCTGCCATCACCGCCACCATCCATAACTGCCCTCACGCGATGTAAAAAAAGTGTAAATCCGGGCTAGAATAGTACTTAAACTCAGGCCCTCTGCGTGGAAATCGGACATTCTACCACACAGCTATGTAGGTGCTTGAAACTCCTTCGCAAAAAGACCCTATACGCACGTTATGTAGGGCAAGATATCGCGTTAACAAATGTATAGCGTATCGTAAGAGTAAAATAACAACCAGGTGTCATTCAATGTGAATCTTGTAATGAGTGGCTAGTTTAAATCGATGCACCCATTACAAAAAAAAAACTTAGCCGTAATTCTACATTGTCACCAAACACAGCATCAGCAAAGTGCATAATGCCTCGCAGGGGCGTAGCGGTACCTCGCTTCTCCACCGAGAGACGAATGATGGCGAAGTGGCTGCATTCGTATACACTTCGTGAAAAGCTTGATAATTTAAGGCGTGGCGGACGTGTCTCAAGAGAGCTTATTGCAGGCTCCAGAAAGGCCTCGCTTCCAGCCTTCGCTGTGACTGTGCTGAGTGTTCGGCGCAAACCTTTTTCTCATCTTTTTTCGTCTTTTTTTTTTCAGAGCGCAGCTTTTAGATGCCCGTGCCGGTGTTAAGCAGCACCTTTGCTGTCACCCTCAGTGGCGTAAGCGAGAAACGTGATAAAGTTAAGTCAGAAAAAGAAAATACGCAAAAATAGCATCTGAACCTGGGCCCTCTGCTTAGTAGTCGACTGTTCTATCACAGAACAGTACTGGGACTTGAAACTTATTTGCAAAAAAAAACTATATATGCGTCGTGTTGCGCTGAAAATAGCGTTAACCTCATACAAATATGCAGAGTTTTACGTTCCAAAACCACAATAGGATTATCAGAGATTCCGTAGTAGAGGGCTCTAGAAATCTTGCTAATCTGGTGTTCTTTGACGTGCTCTGACATTGTATACATACAGTACACGGGCCTCTGGTATTTCCCCTCTATCTAAAAGGGACCGGAATGAGCGGGATCAAACCCGCTGTTTTCGAGTCAGCAACCAATCACCATAATAACTGCTCCACCGCGCTGTACATTGCGCTAACCTATGCAATATAACGTGGTAGAAAAATAAAATACCAACCAGTCGTCATCGTAATGGTCGTCGTCGTCGTCATCATCATCATCATCATCATCATCATCATCATCATCATCATCTTGCCTACGCCCACTGCAGAAAAAAGGACTCTCCCATGATCCGCCAATCAACCAGGTCGTGTGCTTTCTGCTACCGCGTTATACTAGCGAACTTTTTAATCTCATCGGCCCACTTGACTTTTTGTCTCCCCTTCGTGCAGCATTTGCCTTCGCTGCGAATCAATGCAGTAAACCTTAATGACCAGCGGTTATCCTGCCTACGTGCTACGTGCACGACCCATGTCAATTTCTTCTTGATTTAAACTATGATATCCTTAACCCCGGTTTGTTCCCTGACCTCTCTTCTTGTCTTTTAGGTTACACCTATCACTTTCCTTTCAATCACTCGCTGGCTCGCCCTCAATTAAGCTGAACCCTTTTTGTAAGCCTCCAGGTTTCAGCTACGTAGCTAAGTACCGGCAAGATGCAGCTGTTATATACCTTCCTCTTTAGGGTTAGTGGCATATTACCAATCATGATCTGAAAATGCTTACCGAATGTCATCCACCTCATCCTCTTTGTTCTAGTTATTTCACTCTCGTGGTTCGACTCCGCGGTTACTACCTGTCCTAAATAGACGTATTCTTTTACATCTTCCAGTGTCTCTCCACTTATCGCAAAGTGTTGTTTTCTGCCGAGAGAGCAGGTCCGTTGTAACCTTATGATCCCCAGTGGATTCACTTCTTTGCATTCCTTCTGAGATTGGCAGTGGGCGATCCAGCGGCTCGAGGGGGCCCTGGCCAGGCAGAGGAGAACGGGAACTCGTGACCCGCAAGCGCGGGGCGCGGGAACCCAAGTATCCTCTGTCGGGCCAGGTTCAACCCTCGAGTTTTTGGCCCGGTGTTTTTAGGACTGCATAGACTAGAACATTAGAAGGGTAGACCGCGCCCTGCGAAGCCGGCACCTACCCACACAGGATCCTGTGAATAAAGTATTTTCTCTCTCTCTCTTTGCATACCTTCTAGGGCTTCTCTTACTTCCCCTGTCGTTACTGGTAGGATGTCCAATTCCTCTGGCTTATTGTTGCTTCTAACGATATCATTCTGTTTGTTTCGACTACTGTGCAGCTTTCAGTAGAACTACTCCGCCACCTCAGCTATCAAATCGATATTGGTTATGGCATTCATACTGGTTATGATATTCATACTGGTTATGACATATTGGTTATGACATTAGGACAACCAGTCAATACACAATGCTTACTGCGTGACGGGTCAGTGGTTTAATGCACAGGTTTAGTTATTACCACCCACTACAAAGTACTCAGCAATAAATCATCATCAGTCACATGCAGTATCAACTGAGTGCACGCTATACCTTACAGACGTGTTGCGGGTAATTCTCTAATGCATCAGGATTCTCATTAGGTGGTATCATATTCGTCGGTGAATTTTTATTTACAAATATATGTCGTCGCGTCACTTGTTACTTATCCGCAATGCAATGACAAAACTGATGTGTTTTATTGTACGAGAGGAATTTCATTAGCTTGGTTGCTGCTACAGGTCATTCTAACACGGTTTAACATTCTTTAGTCGCCTGAAAAAAAAAGCAAACGCTTGGGCCAATTTCTTAACTGGCGCAGTGTTGGTAAAAGCCGCTTGTAACATTTCATGCCCCTCTACGAAGAACTAAGGTCCAATTATGATATTTCTAACTGTCTTATAACTGTATCAAAGTCATGCATGAATTATCACAGTTACTTACATTTTCAGAAGCTGCAATAAATAAAAAGTTCAATTTTCTGTATCACTAAATGTTATTGTACGATGCAAGCAAAGTAAATGCAAGTATAATATTTCACTACAATGCCATATATAGCACCTCACTGCTGAAAATTACGCGAAACATTGTGAAAACAAATGTTTCGAAAATACGGCCTTGCTGTTTCTGTTATAACATAACGTGCCACTTTACTTGGTAACGCAAGAACATGAAAATCTGATAGGGAGTCTTCGAATAGTGTTTAGAACAAGAATTTTTAAAGTGTTTTGCCTATTCTGGATTTCTGTCAAGCAGCAGCTAAGAGTTTTAAAATAGGCTTTCACGCTCAGCGTTTGCGTCTCTCGCAACACCATGACGGCCGCAAAGGCAAACTAAGATGAATAATAATTCTACGCGTTTACAGAAAATTACATTCAGTGCACGTATTCTTCAAAATTTTAGTTTGTGAGGTATTGTGGTAATGAATTCAGGGGTAATCCTCATCGACTCTGCGAGTCCTCATTCTTTCCGTCATCAGCCAAGCGGAAATAAAACATCGGAAAAGATAGAGCACTAGAACAAGGAAGACGCAAAAAATAGCACTGACTTACAACAAAGGTTTATTTTTCAAGGCAGACGAAGAAAGTGCTTAACAGTGCAAACGACAGGAGGGGATAGAAGATACGAGAACAGAGCGCTGAACAAAGCGCTGAAAAAAAGCGCTGATTCTCGTCTCTTCTATTCCCTCCTGCCGTTTGCGCTGTTAAGCACTTGCTTCGTCTACCATGCAGTACCAACCATACCAATTAAGCACTTTGTTAAATTTTATCCTTCAACACCACGACACATATACTTGCGCAGTCGAAAATGAAAAGAAAGGAGAAACAGAGAAATTAAACACAAAAAAATACAAAAAAGCTCGTTATTTCGAACTCGAGGTGGACCGCAAAATTGTTCGAATTGAGCGTAGTTCGAATTAGTGGACGGGCGCTACAATGTACAAACATAGCGCCCCACTGCCTAGGCGTAACCCAACGAAGCCACCTCTAAACTGTTATCGCGAACTGCGCGCTACTGCTTGTTTGTGGCATATAACTTCATTCTTAGTCTTGGCCACGGTGTAAGATACAAACACGTATTTGTATCTTACACCGTGGTGTTGGACGGGAGCTCTTGCATCAGTGGGTGACGCGATGTTTGTCTGACACGGAGCTTTTCGGGCAGCTTCTCTAACGTAAACCCGGACGCCGTTTGAGTACCGAACACGCGCAGTGGCCTCGCGCGCAGCGAATAGGGGCCCCAAACGTCTTGAAGCCCCTATTCGCAAACCACTTAGTAACTGCATCTGTGAACATAAGCCATTATATCTGAACGCTGCCTCTTGCTCCTATATAGACTCATCTCGCGGTCCTATCAGATCAAGGTCATCACTGCCTTTCGCAGCTTGAGGGCAAGAGAGTGGCAACTGCAAAGGTTACGACAGCAAGGACCACATAGAGGAGACTTTGCAGCGACCGTGATAGGGGCGTATAATTAATTGGATGTCATCCGAGAGAAAGTGCGATTTAAGAGATTAGCGAAACAGAGAGAAAAATTAGGTCAGTTGGTGAGTTCTGCCGATTTGAAGTATATCTAGTTTGCGCGTGAGCGAAAAAAAGACTTCGGACAAAACAAATGAACACGCGGGACATTAGCGTTGTGCCTTGTCTCGTGCTACGTCCTTTTTTGCACTAATTAGTTACATGTCGAGTATAATGAAACACCGTGAAAAATGATCTTTCATTTTTCTTTTTTTTTTGAACGGGGGAGTTAGAGTTCGTAAAACTTTATCCTATGCTTACCATAATCGATTACCATCTTTGTAACTATGGTTGTGGCAAATTTGTTGCCAACAGGGAAGCCATCTTTCTGCGAAATGCGTACGAATTTTGTGTTAGCCTCGGGCTGCAAACGGGTGAATATCAGTTCCCGCCGACAAATATGTTTATATGTACATACTGATTTCTTTAATATAGCTTCGTTTCATATGTGGTGTCGCCAAAAACAAAGCCATGCCAGGAATAGGAGACTTAAGAAAGCTGGTTGCTACCATACATTGAATACGCCGTGTCAAATCATGCAAACATAATGAAGGAAAAAATTGCTCTTTTTCTATGCATATCACAGAAGAAGGCCTACCGGGACTCGGCGGCGAAATTCTGCGAAACAATACAACGTCGGAAGCATGCACAAAATAAACAAGTGGACAGAGGCAATATTTCCCGCCTGCTCCCTTCAGATGTCACAACAGAGCTTTTCTTAATGTAAGATTTTGAAGAAAAAGAAACATAACAAGTCAATATACGAGCATTCGTTTAGTTTTTTAGAACAAATGATTTACGATGCAGCTTAGCTTTAACAACAAAAAAAAATATTATAAAAAACACACGTTCGCCCTCAAGGCGAAGCTTCATAGGAATAAGCTCACTCCTTCAAGGTTTTATTGTCATGCGCATAGTGCTGCCGTAACTGTGTAACAGTTTTGAGGCTGTGTTTTGGACATTTCTGGCTGCTCATTCAAGCCACCGTTATGTACCGGGTGTATATATTGGACAAATTACTTCCTCTGATTTTATTTTAGAAAAACAATTTCACGAGGTTCACTACGAGATCGTCCATCTTCGCACAGGCTCTGTATGGTAGAAAGCCACAATGTGTAATGGCATACCAACGCACTTTAAATAAAGCTTACGGCTTTTGTAAGCGGCAGTTTATTCCTAAGCTTTCTTTCTCTTCGAAAGCATATGTCTGTCATTGACCCGTTTTGCCATTGCCTGCTATCGTCCTTTAATAATTGATTCTCTCTTGTTTTTTATATTTGTTTTATTTATATATTTCAAGGACGCCGCATAATCGTGATGAACGAGAAGTGAGTCAATATAATAAAAATACCGTTGTATATTTTTACTGGGAAAGCCGCTTGGTTACTTTTTCTGTGACTGTCTCTGAGAAAAGTGATGTTGTAGGGAATGGCGTTTGGATTAGCGGTTGTTCCGAGATGGAACGATGTAGCGAATGCTTTAGTGCACCTACAGCCACCTAGATTGTTAAGTAGTACGCCCAAGCGGCGACTTTTCTATACGTCAGCGCCGTATAATACCACGGAGTCGAGTTGCAAGAGGGCGAGGGTTATTAAGCGCACACCCACAAAGCACGCTCAGCTGAGCCCGTCGTCCCTCTTCCTTCTTGACCCTCTACAGCCGAGTGTCGCGAATTCGCGACATACCGAAAAACGTCGAGCAAGCAAGGCATGAAATGCGTGCCGACTTTAATGACAGCTTTCAAGTACTCGCGCGGTACGTAGCTTTCAGCGTGAAAAATCTGTCGCCATCTCGTATAAGGCATTTTATGCTAGAACCAATTCTTTTGTATCTGATGGTGGAGTGCGCGTGCAACAGCTCTCACTTTGTTCTTTCTCACCTGAGTAACGTTCATCTTAAATATTTTTTATTTGAATTGTACACACCCGAGATATCAGCTGGCACATGACATGTTACGTACATCTGAAGTACGTTTCTTGTAGCAAGGAGAATCCGCGGCGTACATAAAAGTGTGGAATAAAGTTACATTTTAAATCATTTAATTGCGGAATCATTTAAGGGTTGTTATTTAAAGCTTGAAAATGAACACAAATTTTATTTTGTCATTTAATTGCGGAACCATTTGAAGGTTGCTATTTAAGGCTTGAAAAATAAACACCAATTTCATTTTGTTTGCCAGTTTCGTAATTCGGGCATTAAAGGGTTAAGAACATCACCGCATATTGGCGCACTTCAGACGAAACGACAGCATGATCAGGCTAATGGTTTTGATCATATTTTATTTTCCTAAGATGAACGTGACAGCGAGAAGCCGAGAAAATAGCAGTCCAGGATACGTCACACGCCCCCACTCGTGAGATAAGCAGTAGATAGAATATGGTTCGTCTGAAATGAATTGATACTGGGTTACGTCCTTAGAAAGCAATAGGTGACCGATAATATGGGCAATTGCAGGGAACTGTGGGATACGACGGCTTCCGGTTCGACGCACCACGCGGTTTAGCAGCGGCACGCGCGCATTTTTGTACCACTTTGTTGAAAAAAAAAAACACTTCTCCGTACGATGTCAGTGTTTTAGAAACTGTTTTTTTTTTTTTGCTAACCGTGACTGTGAAGATGACAAGATACGAAAGCCATGAATGGTAAGAAACTTTCTTATTGCACTTAAATGATTTGCAATGCTTTTATGCTGCTTAGGGATATATACTGTCAGTTTGGCTAGCAGATCAGTCGATACAGAAAACAGTTTTCATTGTGTGATACGTTATTTCAGATAAAAAAATCACTACGTTAAAGATCTCAGGGGATGGGGATGACTGTAGCAGTGTGCTAAGACTTCATTTTGGGATCACTGTTTCGGCCGACATGGTCGTTTGATCGGCATGAAGCGCGGCACTTGTTCAGTGCATTGAGATATCTTTTTTTACCTCGCCTTCTGCACGCTAAAAGATGCATTTCTTAGTGGAAGCCAGATGCTTATTTAAACGCTGACCTTGATCATGCTGCATGGCACGCTGGCACATAAACAATACCATCAGACATAGACCGTGCCGAAGAATCTATACCCTGCCTTTGTTTGATGCTTTTCTTCCTTTGAGTGCCGTCTTGGCGCAAAGTTTGACTAAGATAAACGCAAATGCACTCGTCCAGCGCTTCGCGTAAACTTACTTTTGAGCCTTTTTTGTCATATATGTGGGTGCAATGGCCGGTGCTCATATTTTATGGCAGGTATAGATTTCACCCGCGTGTTCCCACAATAGCTAGGCGCGTCTGTGCGACGATTTATTTCTCAATATAATATTCACAGCAAATTTATGCGTAAGCTTTTTTCTAGTGTGTAATACACGCGTATCTGTAATAATATTATGTTCGCCCACTCTGTATTCAGCGTTCCGTACTCAACGAGTATACCTGTCACTGTGGCCCTCTTCACAGCCGCGGCCCACCTCATTTTTAAGTGTGAATACGTTTTATAAGCGACCCCAAACCATCCACCGCCGTCGGCGGCGTCCGCAGTCTTCTCTCTATCTTTAAAAGAAAGAGGACTTGGCGGGCCGCAGCGCGACGCTCTACCGAATAAGCCACGGACGCGACGCTGATATCGGTGTCAGCAACGCGCCTTATACCCCCTCCCCCTTCGCTCGCTCCTCTGCTCTCCTCGCTCGCTGCAGCTGCGCGCGCACCCCTCTCTCTCGCGCGCCCGCCTTCTCTCTCAGTCTCCCGTCGAGAGCGGGTCGTGAGGGGGAGTAAAGTTAAAATCCGTTGGCATTCGCCAGTGAGTTAACGTAAACTCCCCCGTGTGATCAAATTGCGATTCCCAGGAACCATTACACCATAAAGGCACCATAGTGTGATTAATAAATATAATAGTGCGAATTATTAAATACCCCTCATAGCATCACCCCGTGTATTCGCACCTAACCATGCTCACCCTCGGGGAAATGCTTGGGAGTTTTTTTTTTATCTTCGTTTCATGGCAATAGATTCACGCGTTCGCCTCAAATCGGTTCTTTATTCTATGTTTGCCTTTCACGCTCAGGTTAGAGCAGCCAACGGCTGAAAAACCGACCATGGTTTATCAAGACGCAGGTAAACGGGCGACCGCGCGCGCGAATCCCGAATAATCTGAGGCTTGCGGCGAAATGGTTCGCCGTCATTATACTCTTCTCGAACCAAAAGCCGGTAGCAGACGGTGCATCCCACAATTCCTCGCTCTTTTACTGGTCACCTATTGCAGCCCAGCAGACGGCTGGCCCAGCTGAACGAGCTCTGTGCGAGTGCGCTTGCTTTCGCCCTATTTGCTACTCGGCTACGTCACGGGGCACTGACGCACTAGAAAGCCGCCACTCACGCCCGGTAGTCAAGGTATGGGCGGCTGTACGTCGACAAGCAAGCTGTAAATAGGTGGCATCGATAGTTCAGCTAATTCTTTCTTGCTTTTACACGAAAACACCACACACCTTATCTCTCCATACAAAGACAGAGTATCTATAGCCTATAAAATCAGCGATGACTCCTGATATTGCGATGCGACAACACTTAACACCTTGAATATGTGCCTAAAAACTATTTCCTTGGCTTTACGTGCCAAAATGACGATATGTTTGTGAGGCATGTGATAGTGGTGCACTGCGGATTAATTATGACCGCATGCGATTCTTTAACGTGCAGCTATATATAAGCGCACTGGTTTTATTCCTCGTGTGAGATAAGCATCTTCGTCTCACGAGCTTTCACCCTGTATGGTGGCGTTATTCCATTTCACTCGCTTTGAAATGCGGCCATGGTGACCCGACATCAAACCCACGACCTCGAGCATTGCAGCGCATCATTTCAGACTACTAACAAGGTAAGGAGGTTGCGTATGTCTCTTGTGGAGTGGATCGAATTTCGTGTGGATCCAAGACATACTGCAGTGGCGACGCCAAAAAGAAATAATATGCAGGATCTGAAGTATGTGAGAATTTGTTTAATGGCGCCATCAGTCACGTTTGAGAAAACAGCTTTTGTCTGATATGATATGTCGGGTGTAACGTCCCAAAGTCATCGTAGTATAAGAGACGCCGTAGTAGAGCTAGGGATCTGGAAATTTCGACCGTCTGGAGTACTTTAATGAGCACCCAAATCTGAGTACACGGGCCAACAGCATTTTCGCCTCCATCGAAAGCACAGTTTTTTTTTTTATTGAACATTTCTTCGTGCGGAGCACATGACCAAAATAACAATGTTTTATGTCAACCAACGTTTCCCTCTACGTGAACGTAGAGGCGAGCGTGCATCGCCTGATTACCCCTACTGAAACCTACGGATAACTGATGATGATGATGATATGTGGGGTTTAACGTCCCAAAACCACCATATGGTTATGAGAGACGCCGTAGTGTAGGACTCCGGAAATTTCGATCACCTGGGGTTTTTTAACGTGCACCCAAATCTGACCACACTGGCCTACAACATTTCCGCGTCCATCGGATATGCAGCCGCCGCAGCCGGGATTCGATCCCGCGACCTGCGCGTTAGCAGCCGAGTACCTTAGCCACTAGAACACCGCGATGTGGCTACGGATAACTGAGCCAAGAAAAGCACTGGTGACATCACTTGTAGTTTTTTTAACTGTGGTGTAAATGCTTCTCGCTTAAACTGGAAGGAATTAAAGTGGACGAATACTCGCCCTTTCCATCGGGTACCACGTATCCGATGTTCTGCCACGTGAACTATGTCGGAGGGTGCTCCCTCACACAACTTACAACTCGGAGCTAGTTGGTTCGGATCCCACCAACTGAAAAATCTCACCGACATTCATTTGTTACAGTCTAAATGAGAACCGTAACAATACAGTTAAGGCACCACAAGTTATCTTCCCAGTGATTCGCTTCGCTTAATCGTCTGTCGGTTGCATTACTTGAGTATGGTACAGAAAAATGACTCCTTCAACAAATCCCCTTCCTTCGTACCTGACTCCCGAGAGTTCGCAATAGTGTGACGCGTCAAGGTACACGACGATAAGGGTATGCATGGGACGAAACTGGAGTGGCAGCTATGTAATCACGGCGATAAGCTTACAATGATGGGTTAATGAATAATCTTCTGAGGGGGTTGAACATTCCAAAACCACCATATGATTACGAGCTGGGGTCATTTAACTTACGCCTAAATCTAAGCACACAGGCCCCACAGCATTTCCGCCTCCACCTAAAATGCGGCCGCTGTGGTCGGAATTCGATCCTGTGACGTAGCGAGTCAGCATTCGTGCACCAAAACGCTATTGCCCGCCTTGGCGGGCACGGATTAACGACGTCGCAGTTATCACTGACAGTAGCATGGCTTCAAAAAGGCAGACACTGGATGAGGTTGATACGGGGTACATGGTGATGGTTTGGTGGCAAGGAATGACCTGAAACGAATACAATGCCAACTAAGCCGACAAAATGATGCAACAATCGCTTTCTGAGGTCCCGTTTGGGCGCAGAATCGTTGTCGTTCAAGCGGCTTCATTAAATCAGTAACACGTCCAGTAGTTTCGAAACCCTGAACGCCAATGAAACCGGTGCCAAAACATTTGCGATCTTTAGACACCGTCAACTGATAAGATCTTTGCACTGCCCCACTTTTCACGACGTCAAATGATGGCGATATTTCGGTACGTGTAGATCTCCGCAGAAAACTTACTTTTTATGTAAAGCACCCATGCTTGTATTTTCACCTAATGTTTAAACTATAGTGCCTGACCTGCCATCAATAAACCTGTCGTAAGCGAAATTCTGGATTTTAACATGAAGATAGCAGGATGAATGGATGTACGTCATCTTCCTTTGTGCACGACTACGTCGAGAGTACACGTGTTCTCTCGAGTTCCAGAAGATTGCGACACTGCAGATTGTGAAAGGAGTGACAGCACAGATTGATAGTTTTAGCACACGCGCTTTTCTTTGCTGACGCTCTTTGTCTTGCCAGCGTTTTATCCGAGAGTGAGCTTATTTCGAAGTGACGTCAGCTCCCGTATGGTATAGTGGGAGCGTGGCATCTCGCGAAGCCAGCACCTACAAATTATGCTGCTCGAATAGCTACATAGAGGTTATTTTTTTTTAATAATAAATGTATTTTAGGATAGGTTTGTGCCTATACACAGCTCCGGCTACTCCTCTTCCCTTACGTAAAGATTTGCGTCCCGAACTTTTGAATAACAGTTTAGTTGTAGAATTCGTGCATGAAAATGATCTTTTGAAACGAATACTCTCACGTTATGAACAATGTACACACGTCAACAACAATGTTCACACTTTTACTTCGCTTGCCCAGCCGCGGTGGTCTAGTGGCTAAGATACTCGGCTGCTAACCCACAGGTCGCGGGTTCGAATCCCGGCTGCGGCGGCTGCATTTCTGATGGAGGCGGAAATGTTGTAGGCCCGTGTGCTCAGATTTGGGGGCACGTTAAAGAACCCCAGGTGGTCGAAATCTCCAGAGCCCTACGGCGTCTCTCATAATCATATGGTATTTTTGGGACGTTAAACCCCACATATCAATCAAAAATCACTTTTACTTTCTGGGCACCGTTGCCTGTTCTGTGAACTTTGGAAGTGAATCAAATGAAAACAGCTCGAAAATAGGCGTTCACAGTGCAGTTAAGCTTTACGTTTAATTACGTGTATTAGCTGGTCGTGTACAACACAGTTTAGTATAATCCTCTTACGACTGCACTTTCTTTGAAGGTTCTTACGACATTCTCAAATATTTGTATACCAGTAAAAGCGAGCATACAAGGCTGTAAAAGCCTGCAGAGCCGAACTTATGCTAGGCTCCAAGATCCGATGGCCTCCATACCTTTACTGACAGAATATGCTGGAGAGAAAAATGCAAGTAGTGATGCTAGTCGATGAGCTGCTGCTTTATTTTCACTTCAGGGAGCATTCCAGCTATCGACCTTTGTGCCCGAGCCGGGCGAGACGTGTGAGTAAGCGCACTTTCAGGGTATTGCGTACACGTATTTCCGAGGAAAGCTCTATCACAAACACCAGCAGTTGTATAGGTCTGAGAGTATCAAAAAAGATGTTTACTTTTTGTTTTTTTATTCTATTCATAAGCTAAGATTGCATTTACTTCACTTGTTTTCCATTGTCGTACCTACCCGTATATTGTGTAACCTTTTGGACTATTTTCTTTTCATATTAAGAATTATATCTCACTAGTAATGTTATAGATTTCCATTTATGTTTACTGTACACTGATTCTGTACTTGCTTCCATGATGTTCTACTTTGGTACGCCAACTGCTTTTCAAATCACCTTCCCTGTAATCAGCCTAGATAATACTGGTTAGAAGTCGCCCTGACACTTTTCATTATGAGACCTCCTTCTCTAAT
Organism: Rhipicephalus microplus; assembly: GCF_043290135.1. NCBI lineage: Eukaryota > Metazoa > Arthropoda > Arachnida > Ixodida > Ixodidae > Rhipicephalus > Rhipicephalus microplus. The sequence continues at coordinate 252,492,532 of NC_134700.1, read as the reverse complement.
AATGATTTACTATGTCGCTTGTTATTTTTATGACGTCGAAACAAACTCCAAGAAAACACGCCAGGTCCCTTAACCTCCAAAGCATGTTTAACAGCCAGGAGGAGAAGCAACGTTCTTTTCCGCTGTGCCTTTCGCCGAGCCTCGCGAGTGCCGCTCGGCGACTCATTCACGATGTGCCACAGTGTTCAGTTCGCTGAACGGGTCACTTGTCTTTTTCGCTCCAGTAGACATAGTTCTTCTCAATGTAGTCCATCAGTTCCGGCATCTCACCAAAGTCTGAAATTGGTACAAGCGAAAATAATCATAAGTCCGTTTTCGAAGGAGGCAAAATAAGTTACCGGACAAGAAAGCTTTTCTAATAAAAAAGTACACTTATACTCAATTCATTATAGGATTTTTTTTGTTCAAGTATACGTGCATAATTTATCGCTATGAAAAGTGCGTTACCATTTTAATGAAGTTTGCGTAAGCACATAATTTATAAATGTTTTAATAAATGCTGAACTTTTGTACAGGATAAAATATGAAAATGTAGACGAACATTTTTTATTCATTTTTTTATTTACAGATACTGCAGGCCTTTCTCGGTCCCATGCAGGAGTTAAAACAAAGAAATAAATTGAGAGAAATTCGACATACAACTTGACTACATCAGTGTTGCTTGACGTAATTTTGAAACGTACAACACACATAAGGGAGGGCGTAAATATGCTTACACAATCTCGTGTAAGCATACGATACGGTATGCATACGGTAAAAGAACACAATGATAATGTCTTCCAATTTTTAAACGACACTTTAACCAAAGTTTACGTTACAAATACGCTGAAAAAACACCTCTAATGACACAGAGCTGACCGTCTCTTCAGGTAACATGTTCCAATAATAAATTGCTCAAGGAAGCAAAGAAAACTTATGCAAATTAATGTGGCTAATCAGTCGCCTAATAGTCTTACCGTGAATAGTTCTCTCTGATCGTTTGAAAGGCTCTTGGATGTAGTGTTTCCGCGACATATTGAAGTGACCGTAGTCATATTGTGGCTGTGGGTGTATAAGTGCGTGCCCTGTGCGTTTGCCACGTGTAGATCTACTAACAAGGTCCCAATTTATTGCTTTATAATATTTCGCCTCGTAATTTAAGGCTACCTGCCGTTACGGTGGATGACAGTGCTCGGCTGCTGAACTGATGGTTGTGGGTTCGATCCCAGCAGCGGCGGCTCGTGTGCTGTGTGATGACAGGGCTTGATAAACAACGCCAGATGGTCTAAACTTCCCGAAATCTTCACTGCGGCGTCCCTCAAAATTATATTGTATTTTTGAACGTAAAACCTCACTTTTTTAAATTTAAGGATAAGTTATTTCTTGCCGAAGTCGTAATCAGTATACACACGGAAAACTTCACCTTCACATTACCCACAACTTGTCCTAAAGCGTGAACAAGGGGGCTTGTTTAGTTCAGTGAGGACTCGCTTGCTGGATTCCGTGCTGACCGGTTGTGCCCTCGCGATCTCCGACGTCAGCGTAGCTCTGGCCGACTGGACTTGCCCTACGCCATCTCCTGACGCCGACAAGAGCTCTCGCAAGTGGTGCCCCGTCCTCGGACTCCTGTGACCGTGTTTCCATCTTTCCTATCTCTCCTATCCCCTCTGATGTCCTCCCTCGCTGTCCCAGCGCATTTCTAAATATATAAATATATTGTAGCATTGATATTTGGCACAGGCCGGAACGCCAGCTGAAGAAGAGAAGGAAGAGTGTTGTTGCTGCTCGCGCTCGCTCCGCTTGACAGCTGGTCGGTTCTACCGCTACGTTTTCCACAAAGTAAACGTCTCTTCTGCTCACCACTAAAGGTGTACTATCAAGTGGTGGAGAGTGCTGGGTACCTTTTTCCATCCTGGAACTCCGCAACCGAACTCTACCTTCGCCATCAACAATGTCCATCGACGCTGCACAGCAGACGGCTCCTACATCTCCACCTGTCCACTGTCCCGGCGTCCCGAGAGAGCGAGATCCAGACATCTTCAACGGCACCGATGAGCAGGACGTCGAGGACTGGCTCTCTTCGTTCGAACGAGTAAGCGTCAACAACAGGTGGGACGAAAACGACAAACTGGGCCGCGTCCACTTTTACCTCAGAGGAGTAGCAGAGCTCTGGCTCAACAACCACGAAGCCGAGCTTACCGACTGGGCCACTTTCAAGACCACCTTCGCGGACGTGTTTGGCCGACCGACAGTGCGCAAGCTCCGTGCAGAACAGCGCTTGCGGGATCGCGCCCAACTGTCGGGAGAGGGTTTCACGTCCTACATTGAGGACGTCGTAGGCCTCTGCCGTCGCTTTGATCCTGACATGTCGGAAACCGCCAAGGTAAAACACATTATGAAGGGCATCGAGGACGATGCCTTCCACATGCTGGTGGCTAAAGACCCGCAAACAGTTTCGGAAGTCATCCAACACTGCCAAAGTTTCGATGAGTTGCGAAAACAGCGCATTTCAACGCGACGGCCTACTTTCGACATGACCAGCACGCCAGCATTGACCGTTGGTGCAATATCTCCAGAACAGACTGTATTGACCCCGCAAATCCAGCAATTTATCCGAGAGGAAGTGGCACGCCAGTTGTCCCTTGCCCCCTTGCTTCCCAGCAATACGCATGGGCTGACCTCGTCACTGCGCCAAACCATCGAAGAGCAAGTCTGCGAGGCACTTCCCCCCACGTACCAGCCACCACCTGTGTCCGCTCCCCTGACTTACGCTGACGTCGCGCGAAGGCAGGTACATGCGCCGTCAAACGTCGTCGACCCTGCCCACCAAGCGAACGCCTTCTACGCAACACACGTACCGGCAGGCTCGCATGTTCCCATTTACCGCCGTCCTTCAACGCTTCCCAACAACCCTTGGCGTACATCGGATAACAGACCTATCTGTTATTACTGTCGTCAGCCTGGCCATGTTGAGCGGTTCTGTCGCCGGCGCGTCCCTCACTCAGGCATTATTGATGGCACCTACGGCTACGCCCCCACAGAACCACCACAGACGCTGCCGTTCCATGCAGCTTCGGACACTTCTCCGCCGAGCCGCCGCGCCTTCAACCCACGCCGATCGCCTTCCCCGCGCCGACGTTCGCCTTCACCAATGCTTCGGCGTGCACCACCTGCCCAAACGGAAAACTGACCATCGCAGTTCCGGAGGCAAGAACTGCGCCACCGTCGAACTCCACAAGGCCTCGTTCTCTACCGAATAATGAAATAACTGTCTTGATTGAAGGTATCCCCGTTCAAGCATTAATAGATACCGGAGCTGCCGTGTCTGTATTGAGTGAAGCATTGTGTCGCAAGTTAAGAAAAGTTACGATTCCGCTTTCTGGTCTCTCCCTTCGTACGGCAACAGCGCATCACGTGAACCCTTCTATGACGTGCACGGCTCGGTTAATCATCCAGGGCGTTCTGTACGTGGTTGAATTTATCGTGTTTCCGCACTGCTCACACGACGTCATATTAGGCTGGGACTTCCTTTCCACACATCATGCCGTTGTTGATTGTGCCCGGGCCGAACTAGAATTGTCATCGCTCTCCGACGACGATTATAATAAGCCTTCTATTTCTCGTGTTGTCGTCGCCGCGGAGACTGATATTCCACCTATGTCTTCTGTTATTGTGCCGATCTCGTGCGACCATGCCGCTTTTTCGCACGTCATGTTCACGCCGTCAGAAGACTTCACTTCTCGAAAAAACGTTCTTCTGCCTTTTGCTCTTCTGACGGTCGAAGCCACTTGCGCAAACATTTATGCCACGAATCTCCTTTCTGTACCAGTCACCCTATTCCGTGGCGAATGCATCGGCCGCCTTGAGGACATCGATTGTGTTTGCACCAGTCAACTGCCCTATCAAGCAAAAAGCCTTGAGATCGCCAGTGTTACTTCCGCTCTCACATCCGCCACCTCTTCCCTCGACGTCTTCCTTCCATCGATTGATCCTGACCTTCCTGTTGACCAACGAACTCAACTCTTGACACTTCTCGACCACTTCCGCTCATCGTTCGACTTCAAACAAACCAGTCTGGGCCGAACATCTGCAATTGTCCATCGTATTGACACTGGCACCCACGCACCATTGCGTCAGCGTCCATACCGGGTCTCCCACGCCGAACGCCAAGTTATAGACGATCAAGTGTCTGATATGCTCAATCGTGGCGTTATACAGCCGTCTAACAGTCCGTGGGCCTCCCCGGTGGTACTGGTCAAAAAGAAGGACGGGGGCATCCGATTCTGTGTGGATTACAGGCGCCTTAACAAGATCACGCGCAAAGATGTTTATCCGCTCCCCAGAATTGACGACGCTCTCGACTGTTTGCAAGGTGCAGAATTCTTTTCTTCGCTGGATCTTCGATCGGGATACTGGCAGGTACCCATGGATGAAGCTGACCGCGCCAAGACTGCGTTTGTAACTCCGGACGGCTTGTACGAGTTTAACGTGATGCCGTTCGGCCTTTGTAACGCCCCAGCCACCTTCGAGCGTCTGATGGACAACATACTTCGAGGCCTTAAATGGCAGACGTGTCTTTGCTATTTGGACGACGTCGTCGTTTTTTCAAAAGACTTCGATACCCATCTTCTGCGCCTCGCAAGTGTCCTGCATTGCCTTACACATGCTGGGCTCCAACTAAATTTGAAAAAGTGCCATTTTGCCGCCCGGAAGCTCACCATCTTAGGGCATGTTGTCAGCAAGGACGGCGTTCTACCTGATCCTGGAAAACTCCGTGCTGTCGCCCAGTTTCCGAAGCCATCGACACTTAAGGAACTCCGGAGCTTTATCGGCTTATGTTCATACTTTCGCCGATTTGTCCGTAATTTTGCATCTGTCATGGCCCCTTTAACACGGCTACTTTCTGACACCGAGGGCATTTCGGCGTGGTCTTCCAATTGCGATAAGGCATTCGCGAAACTACGTCAATTGCTGACATCTCCACCGATTCTCCGTCACTTTGATCCTGATGCCCCTACAGAAATACACACCGACGCAAGTGGAGTCGGACTTGGCGCTATTCTTGCTCAACGCAAGTCTGGATACGACGAGTACGTCGTTTCTTATGCCAGTCGCACTCTTACTAGGGCTGAACAGAATTATTCAGTCACAGAAAAAGAATGTCTAGCCATCGTCTGGGCAATCACAAAATTTCGACCCTACGTCTATGGCCGTCCATTTGACGTCGTGACTGATCACCACGCCCTCTGCTGGTTATCGTCACTAAAAGACCCATCTGGCCGTCTCGCTCGTTGGGCGTTACGCCTCCAAGACTATGATATCCGTGTCGTCTACAGGTCAGGCCGCAAACATTCAGATGCCGACGCTCTCTCCCGCTCTCCACTTCCCCATGAACACGGAAGTACTTCTGTATCCAGCCTCGATGCTGTGGCACTTTCGTACGCGGACATGCCCTATGAACAGCGCCAAGACGCTTGGATAGCCTCTATGATAGAGTTACTGTCTCAGCCGTCCCAAGTTACGCCCAATCGTTCACTGCAGCGCACAGCTCGACACTTTACCATCCGCGATGGACTCCTGTACCGTCGCAACTACCTTTCTGACGGCCGCAAGTGGTTGCTTGTGATTCCTCGCCACCTACGTGCCGACATTTGCGACTCTTTTCACGCGGATCCTCAATGCGGCCACGCCGGTGTGATAAAAACGTATGCACGTCTCCGGCTGCGGTACTATTGGCGCGGAATGTACCGCTTTGTCCGACAGTACGTGCGTTCGTGCTCCAAATGTCAACGCCGAAAAAGCCCACCACACATAGCCAATGGACAACTGCAGCCGTTGCCTTGCCCCTCCCGCCCTTTCGACCGCATCGGAATTGACTTGTACGGTCCCCTTCCCTATACGCCTAACGGGAACCGCTGGGTGATTGTCGCCATTGATCACTTGACACGCTATGCTGAAACTGCTGCGCTGCCAGAGGCCACATCACGTGAAGTTGGCTTATTTATCCTTCACAATCTCATTCTACGCCATGGCGCGCCTCGTGAGCTACTCAGTGACCGCGGCCGTACGTTCCTCTCCGAAGCGGTACAAGCCCTTCTTCGCGAATGCAACGTTGTGCATCGGACAACCAGCGCATACCATCCGCAAACGAATGGAATGACCGAACGGTTTAACCGCTCACTGGGCGACATGCTATCCATGTACGTGTCCGCTGATCACACCAACTGGGACCGCATACTGCCCTTTGTAACTTACGCTTACAACAGCGCCACTCAGTCTACGACAGGATTCTCTCCGTTCTTCCTCCTTTACGGGCGCGAACCTTCCTCATTCATGGACACCATTCTCTTGTATCATCCAGACGCTTCGGAATCCACAACTCTATCTGAAGTCGCCACCTATGCAGAAGAATGCAGGCAACTCGCGCGTTCCTTAACCGCCCAAGATCAAGCGTACCAGAAGACCCGTCACGACGAAAACCTGTCTTCGCAGTCATACTCGCCTGGCGCCTTGGTATGGCTTCGGGTTCCCTCATCTGTTCCTGGTCTTTCCACCAAGCTACTGCCGAAGTACGAAGGCCCCTACCGAGTCCTACGTCAGGCCTCACCGGTTAACTATATTGTTGAGCCGGTTCAACCATCAACAGACCGACGGCATCGAGGCCGCGAGACTGTTCACGTAGATCGATTGAAGCCGCACTACGACCCACCCGTCGTACCCGTTCCATAGGTCGCCAGGATGGCTCCTTTTCTGAGGGGGGAGTGATTTGTAGCATTGATATTTGGCACAGGCCGGAACGCCAGCTGAAGAAGAGAAGGAAGAGTGTTGTTGCTGCTCGCGCTCGCTCCGCTTGACAGCTGGTCGGTTCTACCGCTACGTTTTCCACAAAGTAAACGTCTCTTCTGCTCACCACTAAAGGTGTACTATCAATATGTACTAAAATAGAGGTGTTGTACGAGGTGTTGTGCGGGAGCCGGGGTTCTCATCAACCTGGAACTTCGCAATCGGACGCTACCCCGCACCTCCACCACTTAAAATAGAGGTGTTGTACGTCGAAAAAGGTTCAGACGCAGCTTGGCAAAATGTGCTTTATCAGGCAGGTCTGGCTAATGGCGAGCGGCGTGCGCGAGCTACTACAACAGCCACCGATCATCATCGTCTTCTTCATTGCCAGCAGAGCGTCCGTTATTCAGATTCATTAATTCATTACAATTCCTTTAATCTTATCATTTTAATCCCTCCTCACCCCATCCCTTGTGAGCTACTGTTGAGTTTAAATGAGAATCATACTCAACGGACAATGAGACTGACAATGACATAGCTGCTTCGTCAAGACGCTATGATAGCGGCTTTTTGCTCCTGTCCTAGCATTTGTTGTAAATGAATGCTGAAATAAAGAACCAGAATCAGAATCGACTGTTGAGGTGTCGCACCCTGATGCAGACTGTTACGGTGCTCACTTTTCTCTTCTTTTCCCTCATATAACCACTTCTATTTAGTTCAGTGAGGATATTCGGGATGCACGAGACGGGGTTCAATACCTATTAGCAAGGTCACCGAGATTTATGTCATGTGCCAACGTCCAATTCGACATGGAGCATCATGAACCCGTCGGAACACTTATGAGTTCACTTTACTTGTTTCTGGCGGCAAGCTGCGGAAAGGAGACAAAGGAAAGAAACCGAACGCGAAGTGTTTTAGTGCATATATCTCTTTTTCCCGGAATGAATTTAGTGCCAGAAACAATCGTTTACTAGGAGCCTGAGCGACAGCTCGGCCAACAATGAGTTATCCTGGCACTTATACAGGAGAAGTGGTGCAACAGGGCTACACCATGCAGTTTTCAACCGGGCAGCTCACCTGACCAGGCCCGGAACATCTCACGCACGAAGTAGTTTACAAAGCCGATCTGCGAACTGGCAATTTTGCAGGTGAGCCGGTCGAAGGCGGGCATCACGACGGGCAAGCCTCGCCGCTTTTCCTCATCTGTCTGCGCATGCGCAAGAACAGCATGCTTCACGTGAGTTTGTCTATCACACATACATCATCATCATCATCATCATCATCATCATCATCAGCAGCAGCAGCAGCAGCCTGACTACGTCTACTGCAGGACAAAGGCCTCTCCCGTGCTCCACCAATTAACTCGGTCCTGTGCTTGCTGCTGCCAATTTATACCCGCAAACTTCTTAATCTCATCTGCCCACCTAACCTTCTGTCTCCCCCTAACCCTCTTGCTTTCTGTGGGAATCCAGTTAGTTACTCTTAATGACCAGCGATTGTCCTGTCTATGCACTGCATGCCCGGCCCATGTCCATTTCCTGTTTCTTTAATTTCAACTATTATATCCTTTATCCCCGTTTGTTCCCTGATCCACCCTGCTCTTTGCATGTGGGAGGTAGTGGCCAGATACTGCACCAGGGTGGCCAATCCTTCTCTGGTGCACACATATATGCAATCGTTAATTTGGTTTCTAACTGCACGACTCGGGCATAATAGTCCCGTGGATATTTGGATGTTATCAAGATCGCTCGTACATACCTGGGCACAGTATTCTTCGGCTATTCGTTGCGCCCACTGGATACACAGGTGGATGGGCCGAGCCGGGTTGGACACGTCCGCACACTTGATGAGCATTCGTTTGATGAGGATGATGTTCTCGGAAGAGCGCAGCATGTTATCATCTTCTTCCTCCTGAGTGCATAGTAAATCGAGGCAGGTAAGGAGCTCATGAGAAACACACTGGTAGAGAGAGAGAGAAAGAGAGAGACTCTTTATTAGGAAAAACGTTTATTTTTCCCGGTGTCTATATATCACTGGCATGCTACTCTGTATGGGGATAGGGAAGGCGACAGAAAGATTTCAACAGAGAAAGAGAAGAACGATATGAAAAAGAAGTTGTGATCTAGCGAACCTGATAAAACTATTTACATTAGGGTATCAGGTAAATCAAGGCTTGGCTGTGCGAGATGTCGAATTATTAGAGCCTTCCGGCAGGGCCAATATCGGATAAGTAATTGATGACAGTATGACACGACGATGTTTAGAAGGTCCAAGCACAGGGCCTAATATGTTGCACAACGTTCATTGTTCGTTGCAGACCATGTCCATTTATTGTTCGAACAGCTGCCGAGCCGGGGTTACCTGCACGTCCAGTGCCCCTTCTCCTTGCACTGGCTTCTGGAAGACGTTGATGAACTTTGAGAGGTGCTCGAAGTGCTTGGTCATCTCAGTGGCCAGTACCATGTCGATGATGGACGCTCGCACCGCGCGGTATGTGTCCCGGTCCAGCTTCAGGAATATGTTCGCCTTCTCGTCCGACAGTGTCTGCTTGAACGCGAACGCTGCGTGGTGACTCTCGAGTACAGAGCTGCGGGCAAACAGTTTCATAAAGACGCATTTTTATTATTGGAAAATTATTTGTAGAGCTATTAAACAGAGGGAAACGAACACGAGCACAGTGGGTCTACAAGCTGTGAGAGGGGCAATAAAAACTAAGGCCGCAGCTTCGTGGCGTCAAGCCTGGAGTAAGTGCAGGGCTGGGCATTTTTCTTTGAGTCTCTTCGGTTTTTTTTTCTTGCATCCCCTTTCTTTCTCCCATTTTCAGTTTTTTCTATTTCAATTTTTCTTCATACTTTTTTTCATTTTCTTTCTTTTTTATGCTCACTCGCTTCCTCAATTTTCTGGCTATTTTTATAGGTGGTTTCGGCCACGTTACACCAAGCGGTCATGGCATACGACAACACGAGCCTCTAAAATACTCCTCCACACTTCAAAAATGTCCTTGTTTTTAAAGGGCTTACAAACAAGGAACTACTGTGCATCGTAGTGCCCATGCATTACATAAGGAACTTCGAATAGGTGTTAGTGCACAATCACACGCAGTCCACAGGTTCGTTAAGCTAGCGTGCGATTTCATTGCGACTATGGATCAATACCACCTCGTCTGCTGTTTCATATTACCAAATTTATTACCTTCAACGTTACTCACGAATTCATATGTGGCGAAATTTAAATGATTTTTAAGCTGAGCAAACGTAAACGGCTACCTGCAGCCATTTTCTATTGTAGTACTTGCGTGTGCATACACAATGAAAGTCCCTACGCCTTCTTTTCTGAAACTATAAATTTAATGTAGTATATAGGGTACTACAGCAAAAATTATTTTCTCCAATCTAGACAACTATTGCCATCTTTGTAACACACGATAAAACTTTTTTTTTCCTTTTCTATAAACAGGAACTGTTTATGTACATAACAAGCGTGGTGGAAACGAGGACAAGAAATAAAACTAGGTCGCACTGTTGTTTCGCTCAGCCTTATGGGCCGAGAGATAGGCTGATGGTGATTGATATGTGGGGTTTAACGTCCCAAAACCATCATATGATTATGAGAGACGTCGTAGTGAAGGGCTCCGGAAACTTCGACCCCCTGGGGTTCTTTAACGTGCGCCCGAATCTGAGCACACGGGCCTACAACATTTCCGCCTCCATCGGAAATGCAGCAGCGGCAGCCGGGATTCGAACCCGCGCCCTGCGGGTCAGCAGCCGAGTACTTTAGCCACTAAACCACCGCGGCGGGGCAGAGGCTGATGGTGACGTTTCCGCATAGGCAAGTAAGGAACTTTCATTTGCTGCTGCGGTATTGGTGGGCTCCGTTATCACGTGGCGTTGCAACACACATGCGAACGAATTCTCAATGATGGTGAAAAAAAAAAACGATGTTCACTGATGCTAGCAGCATCATTCCAAAGCACAAGTACCAAACACATCCTCATACGGAGTAGCTGCCCCTTCTGCTCATGTTAATTCACTGTCGGCAAAAAAAAATGTTAACTGTGCTCAGATACCACCGCTTTCTTTATATCGAGTAGCATGACCTCACAGTAGCTCGAGTAATTAGAATAAAGTACGTATGCGCACCGGTCATTGTAGAGTATTGCCAGTTCATTGTCGGAGTTGGTAAGGAACTGGCTCGACCTTCCGGGGTGGTCGATATCGTGAACCACCGCTGATATGAGGCAGATAGCCTCGTCCAGTGGGTCGAAGATGTCCTGCACATAGCAAGAGCGCACGTTTCATTCGCTTGTAGTCGGCTTTCAAGAGTGCAGTGATAAAACTAGTACGTTTCTCACTTCGAATCACTTTACCTGAAATGGTTTTTCTGGTGAACAAACGAGCACATTCCTGCGTTTCGCGTGGTTCAAGTTCGAGGGGAAGTATCACAACGTGATATCAATGTACACGTTGCGACGGGATTGCGTGTATAAATCTTATTTTTTTTAATAGATGCATAATTTTGTCAGGACTGCTCGCAGTACATACAGGTAAAACGCGTCTACAGTATACGTCCACGTAGTTAGCATTCACATTCGAGGCAAGTATTTTGTGCAGTTCTCTAAGACGTGGTTTCTCAAAGTGGGTTCCGCGGAACTTCACGCAGGCCCCTGCTCGGAGTTCCACGAGCCGCTGATAACTTTTACTTGGTTCCGCACTCGCTAAGTCACTAAGATGGCGAGCCCGAGGTGCTATCGACCTAAGGAATATATTACTCACTCCCGAGCGTCCATAAGTCCACCTCTGTGTATAACAAAAACGCGCGAGCTGCGCAATAAATCCCGCCAGCAGCTTGTAGCTAGCGAGACTCCGATAACGGACCGCGCGGTTTAGTGATCGCACTTTGAATCTTGAATGTCTTATACAAAAGTTTATTCCAGTAACGTTGGTCTCATGCCCATTTTTTCCCCCTTTGCATATAGGTACCGAAGGTAAGGCAGTAAACATTTGCTGGTGAGTAAGCATTCTCAACACTATATGAAAAATCAGGAATCAGCTAAATCCAGCAGCCGACATGCAGCTGGCCGTGAGTGTTACTGAGTCTCCCGTCAATTTGTTTGAGGTAGGAAATTGGGTTCAGTTGCGCGTCTGTCAATAAATTTTATATAACATTTATTTTGAACTTATTGCACGTGAGTGTAACGTGCACCTAATAAAAAGGTTATTGCATGAAAGTGGAGGGGGGGGGGGGGGGAGAAATTGACGCCGACTGTTAATTATCGCGTTTTGAGGCGTCTTAGGCCTGTTTCACATGCGAGCGAACGAGCGACGGCGGTCGCGGCGAAGAGCGGCGGGAGGACGCGTGGACGCGCGTTCGTTTCACATGCGCCGCTGCTACCGCTGCTGTTAGACCCGCCGCTCTAGCGGGCAGTGTTGTCCGCGGAAGGCGCTGCTCCACGGCTGTTTTCAGTAGTATCTGAAAGCCGTGCTCTCCTCCAAGTGTCCTTCATTTGGCGCCCTTGTGCTATGAGGTTCATCAATAGCCGCTCGACTTTTACGCGTCTGTACACTGATTGAACTAGTTTTAACATGTATCTTACAACAAATAAGCAACGTTTGCAGTTGCTTCTGTTTTGTCCTGGCTTTTTCACGTATGATTCTTGCTGCGCGCTCATATAACTGATATAACTGACCATGGAGAAGCAAAAAAAAAGAGTTAGCTTGTATGGTTTTATTATACAACTCAGCTGCGAGCGCGTTTTGCGCAGCACTTCCCCTGTTTCTCCGATTCATTGCTTTTGCTTTCAGTGATTTAACATTGGGACACTGAACGAGGTTTCAGTCAGCCCAGTATACACAACTCGCAAAGCTTATACCTAAATTTTTGTACCTGTTCGCTCGAGTCAAAATAACAGTTTTTATAAAAACTCTAAGTAGTAAGCTTCGGCAGTGTTTGTGGTCACCCTTTGGCTCATGCGAACACATCCTTCATTGGGGTTTTCTGAATGGTCTACATCTCTTCTGGCGCTCAAATTCGTATGCTTCCACCCTAAAGAATAAGCCTCTTAGATTTTTCAATAATTCAGTAAAGCACTCCAGGATGAAGAGTTTCATCAACGGCAGGTAGCATAATATACGTGATACGGTCATTGTCCCGGTTCTTTGGCTGCTGTATATACACTTGTGCGCGGAGCAGGTAAGGGACTACGCAGCAATTCTTGCTTTAGCTTGCATTTGCGTCCATAAATGCTGCGGTGGTGAACAGGAAAGCCGAAGTATCACATCATTTCACACAACACACCTCTGCCGTCAGCACATAGTGACATTCAATTGGTAGCATTCGACCGTGTAATTTAGATGCATGTTTCTAGGCATGTGTTGCTGCCCTGGTGCCTGAAATCAACAGCTGTTCTTCGTTATCTACGCAGTGTATGTTGTGCTCGCGACCGAACATCTATATTCGCCTAGCCAGCCGCCCATTCCTGCACTGAATGTCACTGAGAGCAGCTGGCCAGTGTGGCAGGACCTGTCGACAGCCTGCAAACTTGAGCGCTCTGCGGTGCAATTGCTCATTGCGAGAAAAGCGTCGCAGAGGACGTGGACAAGTCAGCCAGGGTTTTAGTGAGAAATCGAGGTGTTGTTGAATGGGAGAACAAAAATAAAGGCCCCTGATGAGTGACTTTTTTTTCCCCGAACCATGACAGGAAGCTTCGCGCCCCTTCTTTGTTGAGTCACATCGCGAAATTCCTTTTCAGTGACCTGTGTGGAATGCTACTTCTCAAGTGCACTACCGTAGAAGCCGTCCTTGCTCTCTCGTTCGTGTGAAGCCTTTTATCTATGCACCGTGACACCAAATGTCATCATTTGTTAATCCCGCAACAATTGCTGTGACATAGAAGTACGGGGTGCCATGCGGCTACGTGGGAATAACTTTCGATGAAAACGCAAAAACAGAAAAAAGAAAGTAGTAATAATGTTATTGAAATAAAAAAAGGCACCGCACGCGATTGTCGCTACGGCGAAAGCATCGTCGAGAGCAACGAAAGGAACACAGCTGCACTTCGACTTCACCAGTGAACATGGCCAGTTCAAGCCGCGACGTTTACTTTATGGAAGTATGCGACTTCGGCAATTTCTTCCCAAAGAATGCTCTTCCTATGGTTCTTGCGGAAATCCTCCGTCTTGACGTCCCAAAGAAGAGATCGTTTCACAACTTCTATCAGCGACATGTTGAAAGTAGTGCGAAACATTTGTGAGCCGGGGAGAGGATGGATGTCGTCTGCTACTCAGTCGTAGCGAGTTGTTCTGTGGAACCAGTTCCTCGCAGCGCGCGTGTCAACTTCTCGACTCCAGCCCCGTCATCACGTGTCAAACGACGTCACTGGTCGCTCTGCCGCTTGTGCCGCTAGCGAATTTTTCCAACTCTGGCGAATTTCACAAGGGCGTCTAGTCGCCGCGGTAAAAACCTGTTTTGGCCTCGCGCGGTGGCTGCCGCTCCGCTCTAGGAGCAAAATCGCTCGCATGTGAAACAGGCTTTACACTCCTCGAGCGTGCAGCGGAGGCGAACGAGCGCATCAAGTCACGTCACACGTGAGCCATGAGCGCCATCTGGCGTTTTTGTTTTGTTTTTTAGAAAAAGTAGCCCGTGGCCCTCAGACGGGTGTGCACGCCCGTCTCAGAGGTGATAAGGTGTAGAACGCAAGGCGACGGGTAGGTGCCACCACCGTGTCGTCTTAGCGAAGCGTTGGAAATACTCGCTTCTTCGTGCAAGCGTTGCATGGTCAGCGCAGCTTGATAAGCACTACGATCCTTATAATTACTTATGTATGCCTTTTCTAGGAAAAGCTGAACATGCAGAATATATACGTGTTGTTATGGTGCCTCAGATATGCGCAACAATTGTTTTTATATGATAATCGCAAATGTATGAACGCTGATCTTTGAGCAACATTGGTGGGCGCTACGGATGGGGTCGGCCGTTCGGGGTATCGCCTGGTGCTGTTTCGAGTAACCGGTTCGTGGTAATTGTGGACAAACAGACAAATGTACAGACAGACAAATCAAAGTTTTTGCGTCGAAGGTCCCTTAAGAAAGTAAAAACGAGCGCGTTGTTTTCTCCTGACGTTTCTCGCCTTTCTGCAAGGCACTTCATCACGCTTAAACAGTAATTTCCGAGGCGTCTGTAGAGTACATATACTCTCAATCGGAAAGCGAAATATCAGGTGTGAATTGTCTCCTACGATGCTTTGCCGCCCACCTGTTCTTTATTTTTTGGCATGACTGCCTTCTGCAGCCAGCTGATTTCAATTCACCTTGTGCGTTTCCGACCGTGCAAGTGGCGATAGGGTGTGGCGGACAAGCGCGAAGTCTTGATAGGCCCCACGATTACTGCTGCCATTGTACACGTGCTTCCAGGAGATAGTAGGAAGGATAGCGAAGGCGAGGGGGGAACCACTCCCTCGGCGTAGAAATAACAAAACAACTGTGACAACACCGTAAGATGACGCACCTTTTTCCTCAGTTTAAGCAGAAAGTAGGCGGTGGCCTGCATCACGTCGCCAGCGTGCGTCGAGTTGTGGTACGGATTGTCCAGGTAGTGACTCTCCACCAGTTGCAGCCAGTTGCGTATGGTGGCATCGTCCGTCTCCAAACTCAAGCGCACGTTCAACTTTGAGAACACCGACATACCCAGCCAGATGAGCGGTCTGCAAGAGACGCCGCTGCATTTCTGCTCACCGAAAGTCGTGATTCCAATCCCAAAAGCTAATTGAAGTCGGCCCGCTTCCAGCGCGTTTGGGGAAACAAAAAAGCGACGTCACAGGATTCACGCTAGTGTTTCACTATGAGTAATTTGTGAATCCACAGTTAACACTACGTCAGAGATATATTCAATAATTCGACATGTGATACGCCATTTTGTCAAAGACACAGCACGCAGCGGCTTCGTTAAAATAGTCAGATTCCTTGATCTACGTTTACATCATATCGACCTAATTTTCGATGAGTAAGCTTCACAAAGAATTCTGTATTATTTTATATGAACTCATCTGGGACTACCTAAATTGTAATCAAATAAATCATAATTTCACGATCGCCTTCGGGCTTGTCTCTTCCTGCGTGGTTAGATCGGTGGTGGCCAGTTCGGTTCTTATTCTCTTTGTTGGTGAACCACATCCTGTGATAGTGATTCATAAACTTCACTAAAAGAAACCTGAACTCTTGCTACCAGACGCGCTTTGTCACCAGTAGAAGAACTGTGTCACTCATCCAATAAAGTACGCGTTGTGCTTTATCTGATCGTACGCACCGCCGTGCAGTGAGAGCTTCCAACTCGATAATATCGAACTCCCACTTGACGTCGTTCTCCAACAACTCGGCGATCTTGCACGGCGCCGAAGACAGGCACGGAACCGCGCCATTGGACGGTGTGCTGGCGCTGCTCACTGCGTGTACATTTCAAACCCATATCAATAAACTTTACATGGATCGATCGTTTTACGCGGGCTGCGGCAGATGCAGTCGCGGCACCAACCTCTCCTCTGCGTCACCTCGTGGGACAACCGCCGCACGCCCATGGGTCTCTGTGGCGATCCGATCTGGAAGCGAAACGCGAAAATGTCTTTCGTAAGTGCGTTATCTCATTGGTCATCAGGATTCACTAATGATATATGTCCCGCACCATGACTGGCTGAACTATTTAACGAAAAATTTTAGGGCAAGATGTTTTTTTTTTATTTTTTAGAATAAAGGCCCAGGTGTTCCTACGTCAAAACTATAGGTGTTTCTGCTGTAATTGTTCTTCTCTGCGAACTGTTGTCACCGAAAATTCCAAAATATAAGTTACTAACGCAGGCCTGTCGAAGGACCCTCGTTTCGTCATACGACCTCCTCCTTTCTTCCATGAGCGTTCTTAGCCTGAGTGCATGTGCTTTGGCATAGCTACATATAAAATAGTCGACAACGCTCTTTCTTTCTTTCTTACTGAATAGCAGGCACAGTAGTCATATTGAAAGCGTTAAATAAAGTTCATTCGTATTGATAGCCGTATTTTGTACTCTAAGAAGATGCAACACACAGCGGCCCGATAAGCAATGGTCGATGTTAGACAGCACACAGCTTATCGACCCTGATGTGCAAGTGTGTAGTCCTTATTATTTGCAAATGACCTATAGACACTAATGTAAAGCAGCGAATCGCTTTAGATTCTGATAAGTCTAGTGCTCTTAATTTTACTATCATAGGTCTATTAATAAACGAAAAAATCAAGCTGGAACTTCATTTCTGAATTTCATGCCGAAATCTCCTGCCGTGATATGATCCCTTTCAAGATATATATATATATATATATATATATATATATATATATATATATATATATATATATATATATATATATATATATATATCTGCGTTTAGTATTTGCGCCTCATTCTCTGAAGCTGGGCTTGTTAAATATATATGGCCCCGTCAAAGGTTAATGTACTTCATTTCTACTGGTTAGGACATCAAGGCGCTTGGCGCAGTAACTTCAAGGAAGCGTCGCCACCATGATTGTCTTCTTGTGCCTTTTGTCGCTTGTAAAGCGTCTCCTCGCAGCCACCGCGGATGTTTTCGAATGGCGGAAGTTTGATTTACTAACACGAGTATTTTTATTTTTTTTTTTTTACATGGGAAAGCATGTTATGCTCGGGGCATCCTGTGTTCTGCGGCATTCGCACTTATACTGCGCATGCGATAACTCTCTCCCGCTCCTCGCGTGAGCGCTGCCTTCACTTCGTTTCTCCTCTCCCAATTCTCTCTCTCCACCGCAAATGTGCGCCCGTAAATAAAGCGGCGCGCGCTCGCTCGCATTGCACCCCTTCGCAACGGCGCTATGGACGCGCGCGAAGCTGAACGCTAACGGCAACGCCGGCAAGCGAATCTCGAGGCTGCAGAAGCTCGTGTTCGCTGTGCTTCCGTCATTCTCTATGCATCTTTTCACAGGAAGGAAAAAAAACACCGCCATAATGGGCTGTGCGCGGGAGTACAAAGGCTAAGGGCGCAGCGTTGCCAGTGCATTTTCGAGGGGACGCGCCAATTTGCACAGCCCAAGGAGGGCTATGGCGGCGCCCAGGGACGCGTTTATGAAAAGGTGAATATATGCAACGGTGTGCGCAACGCCATGAACTACGTCAACATTCGCGCTAGTTACAGCGCCACCGCCGCGTGGTAGAGGGATGCTCGGGAAGCCGAACGTGAACGGCAGCGTCGGCAAGCAGTAATTCAAACGGCTCGACAACCACCACCTCATAAGTTACGTAAGAAAATCGGGAACTCGGTGCGCACCACCCGCGATGCTTTCGCATCTCACCATGGTTATCCAGGAGATTATGTGTAAATTTTTAGCGTTCATTTAACCATGCACCGTCCTGACCAAACGAACACGACCCGCCATGTTTATATACGGGTTAAAGTGCTAGACTGCTGGCTGACCCGCAGCATGGAATCCCGTTCATGGCTGCCGCATTCTCGAATGAGGGAAATGCTCGAGACCTGTGTGCTTAAATGAAGGTGCACGTTAAAAAAAAAAGAACAGCTGCTTGAAGCTTCTAGAGTCCTCAACTACGGCGTCTCTAATATTCACGGTTCTGGGCCGTTGAAGGCCTACTCCGGCTATTTTTCAACCAAGTCAGGATAATAATGGTGTTTATATGTTCCTGAGGCACTTCAGCTCGACAGCTGAAATGCTCAGTGACCAATTCGAAAATGATTTTTAATTGGCAAAAAGGTGCAATATCGAAACCCAACTGAGCACGCTGTCTACGCATGATGTAGTATTTGGTAAGAACCGGAAGTCGTGTGCTTGTCCCGCCGACAACACTGTGGAGGAATGAGGCTTTTCTGTGCTAAACACCGCCGCCGTCGCCTCGTGGCCAGCGCAGTAAGTGCTGTAGCGGCCAAAGTTAGCGATGCCATCGGCTGCATCACTTCCGCTCACATGCCAAACATGACGTCACACATACAGTGTTGCCGATAATTCGCGCAAGCCAGGTGAGCGTTTCGAGGCAATCTTTTATAATGCATTTGCAAACAATCAGCGCATCTGTCAAGCATTTGATTTGGCATAAATGACGGGAATGCGCAAAGGAACGTACCCAGAGAATTTCATTTAGATCCATTGACCTCGAAAAATCGCCAGAGTTTGCCTTTAAACCCAACACGGAACTAACACGACCTAGGCAAAAAGAATATTAACTGACGTTCGTGACTGTTGTGGGCACGTCGGAGGCTGGTTGGTCCTCGGTCTTCGTCTGGATGGCGCCAAGGTTTGGGTTGTACAGCTCGCTGGTGCGGAGGATGTCGATGACGCGATCCAGTTGCTGCACCACGGCTGGTGCTGTGGAGCTCTCTTTAACCTTCAACAGCATGTTAAGAACCTGGGTGCGGCAAAAAGAAAACGCTTTTTTAAGGATTCTCTTTTTCTTCACCCCCATCCGCAGCTCTATAATTCTAAACTGGCGTCGCTATATTGTAAAACCATTCCAATCGCTGTCAACTTTAAAGGGGTCCTGAAACTCTGTTTTGAGTAACCATGAAATAATTCACTGGAAAAGCGTATTATCTCACAAATTGATTGCCGCAAAAATCTGAAAAATCCGTCCAGCACGAGCGGAGTTACAAAGATTTGTCACACGCTGCGATCACATTCTCTCTTCTCTCGTCCCAACGAAAGCGCTGGAAGCTCAGCAGGGAGGGATGGGAGGGGCAAAAAAAAAAAAAAAAAAACTTCACACACGCTTCATGACCTTGGCAATTATTTTTTCATTTTTTTTCTTCGAATACGCGGATTATTCAGTGCGATCGCGCGCGCACGCCGCACACATGGATGGGTGATGACCTCTCGCGGCGACCTCTAACAAACAAGCGCGCCTTGTTCAAATCAGCCAATGGCTGATAGATGGGCTTACTGTGCTTATTTTCCGTGATTTGTTGAGAGAAGAAAAAACTATTTTTAGTTGACTTTAACCATTTATTATGAATTCCAGGCTGCGTGCGGTGCTATTAATATTTGGCTCGCGTGTTGTCGAGAGCCTCTACTACCGATCGGCAGTGTTTTCTGACCATGCTCAAAAAGTGTTGCAGGGCGCCTTTAAGCTCGCGTATTTTCCCTCATGATTGGTCGAAACCTGTCTGGCCAACGTCCACTGCCGGTCACGCAATGTAACAAAATATGCTAAAACCCATTCTCACGATATAACAGGTAAAGAGCAACAATATGAAGTTAGGTCGAATGAAACAAAAAAGCTATTGCCGAATTTCCTCCTTTGATATTAGTGAAAAAATTTTCGGGTCATGCCAATATCGACTGTTGTCTGGCGTCACAAGACTATGAAAACTCGAGAGGTCACAGAGTGCGCTCTAAACGGGGCAATAACATTCCAGAATGTAGTGTAGCATTAAAATTTATGAGTGCTTCAGTACTTCTGTGCCGACTCACGAGAAACCTTTTCACCGACTGTTGTTCTGTCACGCAAGATGACCATCGCCATGCAGAAATAAAAGTATCAAGCAAATCAATTTTCGTGTCGGTGTTGGTCGGAGTGTTGAGGCCTAGATGTCAAGTCAAGTCTTATCCGCTGAGCCATAGATTTACGTACAGTGGAATAATATCAGGGTCAGTGCCGGAATAGAAACCGGGTATTTCACGTGGAGGTCAAGTCATCACAGGGTCATGCCACTGTTTGAGTCTGCTTGGAAAAAAAAATACCATGGGTCTCAAACAAACGGTGACCATGTATGGAAACTGTGGTGTTGCTATCACTCCTGTAAAGTTGGTTTCTACATCTGGTGCCAGCACGCCCATGGCCTCTGAGATTGCAGGTGCTCGCAATCTCGGAGGCCATGTTACGTCGTAGTTAGCTCACCACGCAACTAAATGAAGCGAAACAACAAATTCAAACTCTCATAGCCCTTACAGCTCCCCCTCACCCTCTGTAGATGTTAGCAAACATAAACGCAGAGCCCTAGCACTCTGCGAAACGGACATTAGTGAAAAAGACTCACCAGAAGACACTCTAAACGAAATCTTACGTCTCACGCGAGAAAACCACGATAATATCGACACCCTGTCACGCCGGGTAGCACTAGAGCAAAAAAGCTACCATAAAAGCTAAAACCGAACCCAGACAAATACTTTCTATGCATCCAACGGCACAGCTGCCTGGGCCAACTAATCCAATGTAATCATCATGGCTTCCACAAAACCCAAAACACGTTAGAAATTTGGCAGTGGAATTGCGCTAGCTTTGCGAACCACAAAACCTCACTGCTGCAGTGCATCAAAGCGCAACCCAAGAATCCTCACGTAATATTACTACAGGGGACTTTTTGGGAGACGCTCACACTATCGGGTTACCACCACATCTCACAACGAAGGGAGACCATGAGAGGTACAGCTACACCCATCAGTAAGAAATTCGCTCACATTGCTCATGAAGTGTTACCCACCCGCAGCCACCTAGAAGCGATACTAATTGAACTTGTACCAAACCGTTTTCGAAAACAAAGCGTTTTTAATCTTAACGTTTACAGCTCCCCTTCAGACTATAGACAGTCTTTCCATGCTCGCTTAGCTAAAGCCACAACCCTCGCGCGAAACTCTCCGCTTGTTATAGCAGGTGACTTCAATGTCCCACACTCGTCATGGGGTTACCCCCAGGCAACGGCGAAAGGCACTAACCTCACGCAAGCAATAGACGGCCTGTCCCTCCCACTCATAACAGATCACCGATTCCCTACAAGACTTGGCACATCGGTACAACGCGACACTACGCCGGACTTGGTATTTATCCGTAACGTCACAGGCCACACCTGGACCAATACGCAAGAGAACCTGGGCAGCGATCACTTCATCATACGTACCGAACTACCCAACTAATCATCCCCACCACGTGCATTCACACTAATGGACTGGGGTGCCTTCCCAGCCTCCGCAAAAACAACACAAAGGAATACAACACATTCACTTAACTACTCGCCTCAATTCAGGAAGACAGCCAAAACAACGAAAACCATACAAACCAAACTAGAGGTCCCGAGAATCAACGCACACCTCGTACATCTGCTCGAGGCAAAAGCGCCAATACTCGCGTGCTGGAAAACACAACGACTAACCAGACGCTTACGAAAACGCGTATCAGTACTAAACCAAGACATCCCAAAATATTGCACGGAGCTCACATGACTTCAATGGCATGAACACTGCTCGGCGTTCAACGGCCGCATGAGAACTGGGGGTAAACGGAACCTCCTAAAATATGCGCTTGACGACCGCCAAACAAAAGACAACTTGAGCCATGCCATAGACCGTCTCCTACACTCGCACAAAAAGACGGGAAGAACGGAATCATCCTTTTTCGAAGAAATCGCCAAACGACACCTCCCCGTAAAGACTGCACAACCCACCGACTACCCACAAATAGAATGCGAAACAATACCCGAACTCGACGACCCCTTCACGGAGTCTGAAGTTCGGGAGGCATTACACAACCTGAACAGTCGATCAGCCCCCGTTCCTGACAAGGTAACCAACCGCCTGTTGCGGAATTCCGATGACCAAACCATCACACTACTCACAAAAGACATTAACCACATATGGGAAACCGGACAGGTACCTAAACAATGGCGCACGGCCATGGTAATCCTTCTCTCAAAACCAGCTAAACCACTAAACTTCGACAATTTACGCCCTATTTCCCTAACCTCATGTATAGGAAAAGCAGATGAACATGCCATTATGAATCGTGTATCGCGTTACATAGAGGATCAGGAACTCTTTCCCTTCAACATGGTGGCGTTATCAACACAAGACTTATCAACACAAGACATCATGCTATTACTAAAGAAACAGATCTTCGATTCAAAAACGAGAGATATCCGTGGCATCCTCGCCCTAGACCTCACTAAAGCATTCGACACCGTCTCCCATCACTTTATACTGGAATCCATTGTCAGCCTCGGTCTCGGTAAAAGATTTCAGTCATACATTCGTTCTTTCCTACAAGACCGAAAGGCCAAGATTCGAATATCACAACTTACATCCGACACTTATACATTAGGTTCCAACGGGACACCACAAGGGGCAGTCATTTCTCCACTCCTTTTTAACATAGTTATGAAGGGACTGTCTGAACAAACTCCGTGACATCCCTAGCAAAAATCATGCTGTATACATCACCATCTGGTGCCCGGGAGGCTCCTTGGCGGAGTTAGAGCAAGCCATTCAAACCGCTCTCGATACCACAGAGGCATATACACTGGACGGTGACTGTCGCCCACGAAATCAGAGTTGCTACTATAGCGGCCATCTCGCCAAGGCGTTCATAATTTGGCGCTCTTTATATGAACTACCCATAGCGCTACACGCCAAAGACGGGCAACGAATACCCCGCGTGGACTCCATACGGATTCTCGGCCTCCTGATTGAGGCCACTGGCTGTCATGCACGAACAACAACACCCATCACAGCAAAAACAGAAAACATGCTCCGACTGATTCAGCGAGTCTCGGGTCGCAGACGAGGACTTAGAGAGGCCAACCTTCTGCGCATATAACACGCGTTCCCGATGAGCCACATCAATTACGTCGCCGCTGCCCACAACTGGACGAAAGTGGAAAAAATAAAACTAAACACGCTCATGCGCAAAAGCATCAAACAAGTGCTTGGTTTACCTCAAAACACGAGTACTTCCCGTCTCGACAAACGAGGCATGCACAACAACATCGATGAAGTGATCGAGGACCAGACCACGACCCAAGTGATTCACCTCTCCTCCACGGCAGGCCGCCAACTTCTAAGCGAGGCTGGCATGTTCCCACATCCCTACCTTGAACGCGCAGTAACTCTTCCCAGAGCTGTTCGTGCTACCTACACGGTAAACCCATTTCCGCGAAATGTTCACCCACAACACAACAAAGGCAGACGCCTGGGCCGCGCTCGTGCGATCCTCAACCGTACAGCTGGGAATCGTAACTCTACCGCTTTCGTCGATGCGGTGCAATAGAATAACTCCTCCACCTTCGCACTACCGGTAGCAGATGGCGACGGAGCCCTACGCTCAGCCGCCTCGGTTAGGCTAGCAACGAGCGCCACAGCCGAGCAGGTTGCTATAGCTTCAGCGATGGTCGACCCCTCACACACCCTGTCTTCAACGACTCTAGCGCCGCCATTTCGGCTTACAAAAGCGGCAACAACGCTCGAGAAGCAGCCCACATTCTACAAACATGCAAATGCATAGGCTTGCATTACCTATCTCGGTTCCCTGGCCACATGGGCAAAGAGGTCCACCTACAGCAACCCAACCTAAACGAAATGGCCCATGATCGACCGTGAGAACTGACCCGCTGCGACGATCAATCAGCCACCGAAGAGTTGGGCCCAGGCGTACAGTTTAATTATCCTTTACTCATCTTTCACGAAATTACCTCCTACTACCGAAACGATAGAAGCGTATACCCTTTACCACATGCAAAGCTCGAACGCCCGCAAGAGGTAGCTTCCCGCATGCTACGAACGATACCGTACCGATCACGGGGCCGACTCAGCCGTTACAACTCAGACCTAGATTCACAATGCCCAGACTGCGCAGAAGTGTACTGTTCACTGAAACACATGCTCTGGCAATGTCCCGTGTTACCTCGAGGACCTCTCGCCAGTGAGTCTGAATGGGAGGAGGCCCTCAGGAGCCCCAGTCTGAGAAACCAACAAAAGGCAGTTCAGAGGACCTAAGAACTGGCGGAACACCACCACGTTCCCGCCCCGACTCTGGCGTCACCTAACGTAGCGGCTGCTAGAATGTCCCTCGTGGACACCCTGGTGGCTTAAACTCCTCAGGACCATTCAATATATTCTTGACTGGCTGTCTGATCGTGGTATGCAGTGCACGTGGTAATCGTTTTAACGCAACACACTTTTTCAGTTCACCAATGAAAGAGCATGTTCGTAGAGGCATCAAGCGATGGCGACAGTTTTTCCGCTATAGCGTTCTACCTTTTCTTGAGGATTCTTGATGACATCAAATTGTCCTGATGACACTGGCAATGATTATGCAGAAATCCAAAAGCTTATAAGTATCAGCTTTTGGTGCTGCCTAAACCTGTATATATTGTAACGTCGCTCCAGAAGTCGGGAGAAGGTTTATTGAGGTCTGATCAACAGGGCTCTTACAAAAGCACGTCAGTTGTGCTTGCTCGCCAGACCGGTGAATTTCTTTGGTGGTGTCAGCCTTTTCCTTGGCATACGACCCACTACTAGAAGCAGGTGGCAATATTCCTCCTCCAGAAAAAAAAAGAAGCATCATTCCGATGCTGCGATGTTATTGCAAAAAAAAGTAACGAAGCAGCCCAAACAATAGAAAAGGACACTAATAGTCAGATGTTACACACAAACAGTTCACCTATGGTGAGGCAATGGCAGTAGCACAAATAAAAGAACACACGAAAAGTGGCCTTTTAGGAACGCACAAAATAATACTTCATGCGCACCACGAGAACTATGTCAGAGCTTGGTTGTCTTCGTTTTACTCTTGTTGACGACGTAGTGAAAGAGTGTTCTTTTAGGAACGCGCGAAATGCACGCGCCATTGTCTCGCGAAGCGACGTGTCAAACGAAAAAGCCGCGCTGACAACGCAGTTCTTTGTCGTTCGACCTGATCAGCGCGTTCTTTGGACCCGTTTTCGGCCAAGTCAAGAATCACCGACCGGCACCAACGACATCGGGATGACTCGCCGAAGGCATAACGAGCGCCGTCGCCGAGTGGAGCCATGCGGACGTGCCGTGCGTGCCACCGTCAAGATTCTCCTGCGAGAATGGTTCCGCTGGCTCCACTTGCCCAGTCCAATGTTCCAGCGCTGGACGCTCATCGTGCTGCAAGTCGTGGAGCTCCTCGTGCGTGCCACCGTCAAGATTCCCCTGCGAGAATGGTTCCGGCGGCTCCACTTGCCCAGTCCGATGTTCCAGCGCTGGACGCTCATCGTGCTGCGTGTCGTGGAACTCCTCGTGCGTGCCAACGTCAAGATTCCCCTGCGAGAATGGTTCCGGTGGTTCCACTTGCCAAGTCCGATGTTCCAGCGCTGGACGCTCATCGTGCTGTGTGTCGTGGAGCTCGTCGTGCGTGCCACCGTCAAGATTCCTCTGCGAGAGTGGTTCCGGTGGCTCCACTTGCCCAGTCCGTTGTTCCAGCGCTGGACGCTCATCGTGCTGCGTGTCGTGGAGCTCCTCGTGCGTGCCAACGTCAAGATTCCCCTGCGAGAATGGTTCCGGTGGCTCCACTTGCCCAGTCCGATGTTCCAGCGCTAAACGCTCATCGTGCTGCGTGTCGTGGAGCTCCTCGTGCGTGCCACCGTCAAGATTCTCCTGCGAGAATGGTTCCGGTGGCTCCACTTACCCAGTCCGATGTTCCAGCGCTGGACGCTCATCGTGCTGCGTGTCGTGGAGCTCCTCGTGCGTGCCACCGTCAAGATTCCCCTGCGAGAATGGTTCCGGTGGCTCCACTTGCCCTGTCCGATGTTCCAGCGCTGGACGCTCATCGTGCTGCGTGTCGTGGAACTCCTCGTGCGTGCCAACGTCAAGATTCCCCTGCGAGAATGGTTCCGGTGGCTCCACTTGCCCAGTCCGATGTTCCAGCGCTGGACGCTCATCGTGCTGCATGTCGTGGAGCTCGTCGTGCGTGCCACCGTCAAGATTCCCCTGCGAGAATGGTTCCGGTGGCTCCACTTGCCCAGTCCGATGTTCCAGCGCTAAACGCTCATCGTGCTGCGTGTCGTGGAGCTCCTCGTGCGTGTGACCGTCAAGATTCCCCTGCGAGAATGGTTCCGGTGGCTCCACTTGCCCAGTCCGATGTTCCAGCGCTAAACGCTCATCGTGCTGCGTGTCGTGGAGCTCCTCGTGCGTGTCACCGTCAAGATTCCCCTGCGAGAATGGTTCCGGTGGCTCCACTTGCCCAGTCCGATGTTCCAGCGCTGGACGCTCATCGTGCTGCGTGTCGTGGAGCTCCTCGTGCGTGCCACCGTCAAGATTCCCCTGCGATAATGGTTCCGGTGGCTCCACTTGCCCAGTCCGATGTTCCAGCTCTAGATATCCAGTTCATCATTCTGCGTGTCGTGGAGCTTTTCTGATGGTTCATGCTGTTGCGCCTGCTAATTGCGCTGTCCGCCGTCACTGTTTTCGTGTTGGGGACCCTTCTGATCGCGGCCATGGTGGTGGGCGGTCCGAATCTCTTGTACGCCCTCACTGCCTTTATGGCGGACACGTTCCGCGAGGTTTTCATCATGCGCAACCAGTTCCTCCAGAATCCTGCCAGGAGCACCTGTTCCACAAGGCCTGGAGAGGACTAAACATGTGACCGGAGTTGCCGACTTGGCTGTCGGGCAACGCGGCAGCTGTTGGCATCTACCCGGAGCACAAGACATGCCGGTCAAGACGCGCGTGATGTGTGTGGTGTATGTTTAATCTTGTTTCATCTCTCGAGTGAGCAGCTCCTGCAAGTCTTCCGGCTATTTGTACACTATGCATTTATATATGCCCTTGACCTAATAAACAGTTATTTCGGGCCAGCTGACCAAGTTGCTTTACAACGCACTCGATGCCAAGACACGGGAAAATAAGCAAGTTATGGGGGGGGGCGCGTGGTTCACCTAGATGGTTTAGAGTGGCAGCGAGCAGAGCAATAATGGATGGTGAAGCTCCCATTGGGTAGAAACTAAGCAGGATGAGCAAAACCGATATAAACAACTACCGTCCTATAACAGTGACATCAGTAGTTTACAGGCTGGTGATGCAGATAATAAAGAAAAGACTAGAGACATGGGTGATGAAAGAGGAGGTGCTAGGACAACTACATAATGGGTTCCGTAAACGAAGGAGGTTGGAGGACAATATGTTTTCATTGATGCAGTGTATTTAAATAGCGGGAAAAGAACACCAGCCCCTATGGCTGGCATTTCTAGATATCAAGGGAGCTTACGATAGTGTGATTCAAGAAGCCTTGTGGAGAATACTGGATACACTAGATGTGGAAGATGGAATAACTAATCTTCTAAAGAATATCTATGAAAGTAACAAGGTATTTATCAAATGAGTAGAACAGGTATCTGAACATATAGAGATACAACGTGGGCTTCGACAGAAATGTCCTTTGTCACCTTCGTTATTTATGCTTTATCTCCAGGTATTAGAAGCCAAATCAGAGGGGAGTCAACTTCACTTCAGCCTCTCTTTCGCCAAGCAAGGAAAACACATTGAACAGTCATTACCAGCATTGATGTATGCAGATGTAGTATTAATAGCCGACAACAAGAAAGATCAGCAGGGATTGATAGACATCTGTGGTAATGAGGGATATAGGTTAAATTTCAATTACAGCAGAGAAAAATCGGCAATCATGATTTTTAATGATAACAATTACAGTGAGCATAAGATACAGGAAGTCACGCTGGAAATAGTGGATCAATACAAATATTTGGGCGTACGGATGAATAACGGGGCTGAGTATCTAAGGGAGCACGAAAGATACGTAATTACTAAGGGCACCAGGAATACAGCTGCGATAAAAAATAGGGCAATGTGGAACTACAATAGGTATGACATTGTGAGAGGCTTTGGAAGGCGTCATGGTCCAGGGTTTGACGTTCGGCAATGCGGTCTTGTGCATCAAATAAGAAGTTCAAGCAAGATTGGAAATTAAACAACGTGACATAGGTAGACTTGCTTTGAGAGCACATGGGAATACCCTAAATTTGGGGGTACAGGGTGACATGGGATGGACGTCGTTTGAGTGCAGGGAAGCTTGCAGCAAAATAGAATTTGAGGAGCGATGGAGAAAAATGGGAGAGGAGCGTTGGGCTAGGAAAGTTTTCAGCTGCCTTTACATGTAGAATGGTATACTAAATGGAGGAAGCGAACTCGAAAACTGTCAAGCAAGTATTTAGACAACAGCAGAATACCAAGCCAAAAGGAAACATCGGCTAAGAAGAAGGTGAAGGAAACAGAGAGGGACATGTGGAAGATGGGAATGCTTACGGAATCATCAATGGAGACCTACCGAACATTTAAGCAGGAAATTGCAAGGGAAAAGATCTATGATATTTCTCGGGCTAGTTCTCTGCTCTTCGAGGCTAGAACGGGCTGATTGCGGACCAAGACGTACAGAGCAAAATACGAAGGCACAGACACGGTACGTAGTGCGTGTGGAAAGGAGGATGAAACGGCTGAACATTTGATAATGTTCTGTAAAGGGCTCCACCCTATATTCGGGGATAATGGCACCGAATTTTTCAACGCATTGGGGTTTAAGGACGGTGAAGGCGAAATAGACTTTAAATGAGTAGAAATAACCAACCAGGAGGAGGCTGACTGATTGGTGGCTACCATCGAGGCGCGAGTGAAATTCAATCCTTAAACACACAGTGATAGTGCTTAACTTTATGGCTAGGTGGCGTCAGCCACCCCCCGATCTAAAGCGCACAGCCGGATACATCCATCCATCCATCCATCCATCCATCCATCCATCCATCTGGTGGCACTGCTGTTCGTGCTGAAGACGTATGCGCCACTACACGTCTGACCCTTTTCTCTCCTATCCACTTTTCTCTCATACCCCTTCCCGCAGGCATTGCGCCACTCTAAACCGGGTGGCAGAAATTAGGCGTTTTTTTTCTTCTTCGGACCACACCCACCGTGGTACCGCATCGGTCACCCAGAGTCTGTGAAAGTGATCCCTCAGCTCGGTTCTACGCACTCGTGCGGTGAGTTGAATGTCGGCAACAGAACAATCGTGGTACATTTAAAGTGTTATGTAGTTTGTGTGTTGTATTGGCATTATATGTTTGTTTGACGCGTTACTAGTTATTTATCAGATTCGGCTGGTGAGATCACCGTAACGTAAACGCTATCAGTAAATGTCCACGAGTTCGTTCGCACGATGGCGTGTGTTGTGTCCGTTTGTTTCGCGAGCGGCACTCTTCAGGCCCCCATGAAACATAACCGTAGAAGAAAAACTGCGTTTCAGAATCAGCGTACGGACTACAGCCATTCAGGAGATATTTATCGATATAGAATCAGCATAGTCCAAATGCGATTTCTCATATTCGAATGTTACAATTTGTTTTAAAACGAGCCATATATAAAAAACCACATGAAAAATGCCTTGTTTCAAATGGCAACGATAGTTGTCATTGTCCCGTGACCGAGACGTTGCATGAATTAAGCTCCAGCAGAACTCGCAAATACACAGCTCCTCATTTCGCCGCACTTGTGGCCGGGAAACAATGTTAAACTGCAAGTCATCAATGCACGCTGTACGTACAGTGATAGCGGCGAACAGGGCGTCGATACACTGACAAGTGGCCGAGCGCGTCGGCTTTTATACAAGTATCATCGAAGATTCCAACGTTATCGCTATCGGCCGCGTAAGCTACAGAAATTTTGTGTTCGCGTTTTGCACGTGGTCTCGTCGGAAGGTTCTAACATTATCTAGATAGTTCCCAGTCAGCGCACACTTTGCGCTATAGGCAAGTGTTGCATTAAATAATGGTGCGGTAACATGAAAATGAAAAGAGATGGGCACGTGTGGCATTATTTTTTTTTCGTTCCAACATCGCCTCCCATGCTTGTGCACGCTTTTCTTGACTGAGAAATATTGTTTCCACTTTTTCTGAATTCGTTTTTCGCTCCTCTGTCGGTGGTTAAGACAAACGTGTAAGAAGAAGCAGCAGTGATTCTCGTTTTCGAAACAAACAAAAAGTGCTTCCTAGAAACAAGAAAGGATCTAAATTGGCGCGTACGGAAAAAAAGAAACTGCGTGTGCCGGCTCAAAATACCCTGCAATTCTTTGAACGTCAGAAAACAGAGCTGGTCGGTAGGCATTAATCACAAAGCCCAGTGGGCGTGGAAACTCGGAAACATGTGTAGGAGCAGAGAACCAAACACCAGCACGGGCATTCGTTTTGTCTCGTTAATTATGAGCTCCTACAGATTACACGCCCACTTTCTCTTAGTATCTTCGAAATGCACCCTAACCTAACTACATGGACATCATTTTGAATTTCACTCCCGGCAACACGCAACTATGCACACTGGACTGGCGCTCCAGTTCTGCTTGAAAAATGAAGTTGCCGGTCTCGGAGAAGGACTAATCAGAGGGCACGAAAAGCCACGCATTTGTACCATCTTGCGTAAACTAGAACAGCGGCGAGCTTTTTCTTTACCTTCACGGTGTTCTTGCGAATCGATGAAAGCATGTGGTATTCGCTCGTAACTGATGGCACACGACGACACGTGGT
Organism: Rhipicephalus microplus; assembly: GCF_043290135.1. NCBI lineage: Eukaryota > Metazoa > Arthropoda > Arachnida > Ixodida > Ixodidae > Rhipicephalus > Rhipicephalus microplus. Next base: position 252,461,459 of record NC_134700.1, on the reverse strand, counting down.
ATAATATGAATAAGTTCAGTAAAACATAATAAATAACTAAATAAGTAAGTTAATAATAATTGTAATAATAACTAAATAAATATATGAATTAACGAGTGAGTGAGCGCAAACAGTGAATAGATTTACAAATCTGGTATTAAATACCAAGTGTTCCTAATCAATAAAGCACAACATAAACGCTATTCTTATAATTGTTGCATTTTATGAAGACGTTCAGAAGTTCTGAAGTTATAAAGTGACGCTTTTATGGACCTTGTATGCAAGAGCTGAACAATTACCTAGAACAATGCCGAATTGTGCCTTTTTAAGGTTAAAACTCAAACATCTGAAATAGATCGTCAGTTTTTCTTTTTAACTTTCTGGCACCATGTATTATTACGTACATCTTAAAGACTAACCTTTGTGACGGGTGCTTCAATCACCATGGTGTTGAACTTTGCAAATGACTGCCGTCTGCTGATTCCAACTGTTGACAAAGTAAAGCGGACTGCATTAGTGCTTCCGCTATTGTCTGTGCACCCATACATTAGGTAGTTGTCAGTTTTAGACAGTGACTCCGTGCAACCAAAGTGATTAGGCGTACTTGAAGTTATGGTGACGTATGAATATAAGCCTGTTCTTTATATATCTTAGTTATTGCATGCGCCAGTGTTTGTAGTGATGAAAAACAAAGTGGGTCGGCGAGCTGTAACACTTCGCGCATGTAAAATAATTATATCTTGAGTTTTTGAAAATACATTGTCGCACAAATAATTTAAGAGAATGTAAATTTTTGTTGCAGTAAACTGAAGAGTTTGGTGCATACCTCATGTGAGCTGCCCTAATAGATTATGTGGTAGTCGCACTCACACACTTATGTTGAAGTTAGGAATAGCACTAGTATGCCTTCCGGTACATGGTTAGCTGACAAGATTACGCGCGTCTCATGTACTTACTATGCTCCAAAATTGATGGCGCATGCCCACACGCCAAACAAGAGACGAAAACTTACCCATGTCAGCCGAGAACGGTTTGTCCATGAAGAATGGGTTCTCCTTCACGTACACGATGTAGTCTGATTTCCTGCAGGAACACAATATTAAAAATCTGTCGGCTGAGTTCGCCTGAAGTGCATTGCTCTTTCAGTGTTGACTTATCACGATAACATTCCATAGCTTATCTCAAATGGTTATATTTTAGCTCAGAATAGCAATTGAATGCGCTCCATTTAAAAATTTCTACAAGCAATGTACCCGTGATCTATGCAGGCCGAAGTAGTTGCGATGACACTTTTTTCTTGAAAAGTGTGGTGCAAGGTTACAGCTGTGAGGAAAGAAGAAGAGACAGCGTTTCTTTCTAATCTCGCGCTACATCTTTTAAATAACGATGCACTAACCGGCTAAACATAACGTACAGTTTTTTCCCCTCCCTTGAGCTCTGTGCACCGCTGTAGACGTAAACATATACTGTATATGTACACTATACTGTACATGCGAACTTGTGCACACGTGCGAGACAGGTATCACGAGTCAAATGTGCACTGCTTTTCACGTGCAGAACTGAGTCAATTGTAGAGTATTCCTTTATTGCGACAGCTATTATACGGACCCTCTCGGCGTCTGAGTAAGAGCACGCGAGCGGGGTTAACGAACGTGGCTGATGCAGAGACCGTACGAGTCGGCCCATCCCCGTCGCTCGATGGGCGCATGCGGTTACATGCTTACGCGTGCTATAGGCCTGCCGTCGAATGCTGCTCGAGCAGCGAAAGTAATGCCCCGTTCGTCTAGAACGAGCATGAAGATGCAGGGGGGTCGATCGAGCTTTATCAGTAGTGAACTTGGAGGGCACTGACTTGGATGATTAGGTCGCGGTCGGGCTCGCTGGCGCACGTGTTACGTCGACAGTCATTCAGCGAGCGCGTCGTTATACCCTTCTAAGCGCTGTGCTCTCAACGAGGAGAGACGGTGAGAAAAGTGTTGCTCTCTCTGGGGCGGCCGTATTCTGTTACACAAGATTTTTGTAGTGAGATCAGATCCAAAATAGTTAGCTGCCAGCCTTATTTCATATAGCATAACAACTTGTTGCTATCGCATTCGTTTCTTCGCACTGGCGATGGATCCGTTTTTTTTATTTATTTAATGAGATGTTTGCGTTTGCATTCTGTACTCTATGCAATGCCGCTGCTACCTCCATTGAATAAAATGTTTCTTCGTATCTACTGAAAGCATGTGGAGAGGTTAGTTGTGCGAAACACTTTCTGATTTGCCTGAATAATGCGATCCTTCGCCGAACACACACTTGTCAATCCGGATCTTTTTCTGTGGGTGAACGATTCCCATCGTGCATATTTGGCGCGTATTGAAAAGCCGAACTGCAGTGCACGGGCAACAAAGCGGTCACTTACCCGACAGTGTTTATGTCGATGGGAGTGATCTTGCTGAGCACGGGCACGCTCTCTCCGCCCTTGCGCTTCTGTAGCAGAGTTCCCTGCCACTCCTTTCCCTCGCTCAGCAGCGTGCCTATGCCTCCTGCGACGTCCGGCCTGAGCAACGAAAGCTCGTACAGATCGCGGGCGTCTCTTCCCAGCATCTCCTCGACCGAAAAGCCGACAAACTTTTCCGCGGCGCTGTTCATGTACTGCGTATCGCGCGATAAAGAGCACTCACTGCAACTATACACCTTCTCTCGTTTAGTCAAGAGTAATTACGTATTAGAGAAGCATACGTTCCCGTGCATAACGCAACAACCAATATTGGCGACGGAGGTAAATCCGAAGGGTCGTAAAAAACAAGAGTGCAATTATGATGTGATGAATTTCTCGCAGTGCGATTCTTTGTTTCCCGTCTATTTCCCTTGCGAAAAGCAAAAAAAAAAATGCTTTAGTGAGCCATAAAAAGAAAGACATTGCACATGGAACACTTAAAATGCGACTTCGAGGGGCGTCCTGGTTTCCGGCACCTCCGGAGAATTCGCCTCAGATCAGTCTCTTGGCTTCAACGCACATCAGTGCTGTGTATCTCTTTTGTAACACAAATTAAGTTGCTTTACGATTGTGCTGAACGCTTTTACGGGTGCTTCACATTTAGGTTTCGATTGAACCATATTTTTCAGCATATTTCTGCACAGAAATAGAAATAAATGGAGCGAGAGAGAGAAAGAAAACGATAGAAAGGAAGAGCAGGCGAGTGAGAAGCAATGAAAGGGAGAAAGAAAAGCGAGAGAAAATATAGAAAGACCAAGGAGGAAAGGGAAATAGATAGAAATGCAGAGAGAGACACGGACAGACAGAATAACTTTATTTGCGTGCTAGGAAGAAGGTTCCCCCAAGAACCCACCGAGGGCTGCACCCGCGACGGGGTCGTAGACCAAAGGTTCCCGATCGCTTCACAGACTCCCTGGACCGCCAGGAGTTGTTTCGCAAGGTGTGGACTTGCGATACATTCTAAGCAGTCTGTCTCGTTTTACGTGATGCCTTCTTGCTAAAACGCGCAAGCGGGGTCACCTCCATATCAAATGAGAGAAGGGGCCAGCTGATCGCATGCCGAGCAGTTAGGGGAGATTTTCGTATTACAGAGAGAGACAGCGAGAAATATATGAATAGAGTAAAAAACGGAGAAGAAAAGGCAGAAGAAAAAAAAACGTAGAAGACAAAAACAGATACAGGAACAAAGAAATGGTAAGCTAAAGAGAAACAAAGTAGGCCGCCCAGCTCCATATTTTTTTTTTTCGGGCTTTGGGTTACTAGTGCGAAGCTGCCTCCATATTTTTTTTTTTTTTTAATGCGGAGCATTTCTTCAACGCACGCTGTCGCGCTTCGGCGTCGGCGCCATCCACACCTCCACTGCGCATGCCCGGCTCGTCTCGTGTCTCGTCTGGTCTCCCTCGAACACGGGCGGTGTGTCTATAAGCCGAGGATGACCGACAGAGACTTCTTCAGCTACTAGCCGAATTCCACGACTGCTTTTCATCGACCTCACGAGTTGGTCGAACACCTTTGACAAAGCATCGAATAATCACCGAGGACACGGCGAGACCTATTCACCAGAACCCTTATCGTGTAGCTTTAAAGGAACGCGAAGCCATACAACAACAAGTCGCGAAAATGCTTGAAGATGATGTAATTCAACCGTCACAGAGCCCCTGGGCATCGCCTGTAGTGCTAGTAAAGAAAAAGGACGGCACGCTGCGTTTTTGCGTGGACTACAGGAAGCTGAATCGGGTGACCAAAAAAGATGTGTACCCGCTCCCACGTATTGATGACTCCCTTGACAGACTTCGGCACGCTCGCTACTTTTCTTCCATGGACTTGAGGAGTGGATACTGGCAGATCGAGGTAGACCCAAGAGACCGAGAGAAAACCGCTTTTGTGACGCCAGATGGTTTATACGAGTTTAAAGTCTTGCCTTTCGGTTTGTGCTCCGCGCCCGCGACATTTCAAAGGCTTATGGACACGGTACTTTCGGGATTGAAGTGGAAGACGTGCCTAGTCTATCTGGACGACGTTGTAGTATTTTCAACGACTTTTGACGAGCATCTCCAAAGGCTGGAAGTGGTGTTACGTGCCATACGGTCTGGGGGCCTAACATTGAAACCGGAAAAGTGTCATTTCTGTTTCCACGAACTTCAGTTTCTCGGTCACGTCGTCAGTAACGTAGGCATCCGACCCGATCCTGGAAAAATTGCCGCTGTCGCACGGTTCCCAGTACCCTCCAATAAGAAGGCTGTCAGACGCTTCCTGGGCCTTTGTGCCTATTATCGCCGATTTATCGCAGACTTTGCCCGCATCGCGTCGCCACTAACTCGTCTCACAAGAGACGACGTTGCTTTTGAGTGGAACGAAGAACAGGAGGCTGCCTTTAATGACCTGCGTCAACGTCTTCAAACGCCCCCAGTGCTTGCCCACTTCGATGAAGAAGCCCCGACGATGCTTCACACAGACGCGAGCAATGTTGGTCTGGGAGCTGTGCTTGTGCAGCAGCAAGAGGGCACAGAGAGGGTAATCGCTTACGCAAGCAGAACATTAACACGTGTTGGGGCCAATTACTCTACAACTGAGAAGGAATGTCTCGCCGTGGTATGGGCGGTTTTAAAATTTCGCCCGTATTTATATGGCCGCCCCTTCAAAGTAATTAGCGACCACCACTCATTGTGCTGGTTAACAAGTCTAAAAGACCCTACCGGGCGATTAGCACGTTGGAGTCTCAGGCTGCAAGAATTCGATATTGTAGTCGTACACAAGTCAGGCAAGCGACATATGGACGCCGACTGTCTGTCCCGTTCACCCATTGAGTCGGCAACCCTACCTGAAGAGGAGGAAATGGCATTTCTCGGTGTCCTCGACACGACCGCCATTGCGCAGCAACAACGTGACGACACTGAGTTGCTTGGCCTAATTAACTACTTGGATGGCAGATCTCAGAAGGCGCCAAGAGTTTTCACAAGAGTGTTGTCATCATTTTGTTTACGGGACGGAGTACTCTACAAAAGAAACTTTTCGCCGACGGGATCTGCCTATCTGCTCGTCATCCCAGCAGCCCTTCGTACCGAAGTACTCCAAGCATGCCACAACGAGGTGAGCTCTCGCCATTTGGGTTACACGAGAACGTTGGCCAGAATACAGCAAAAGTATTACTGGCCGAGACTAACCACAGCCGTGAAGCACCACGTCCGTGCCTGTCTCGACTGCCAGCGACGCAAGTCACCACCGACTAAACCAGCTGGCCTCCTGCAACCCGTACAGGTCCCAACAGCTCCATTCTACCAGATCGGCATGGACATTTTGGGCCCACTGCCTACTTCTACAGCAGGGAACCGCTGGGTTATCGTCGCGACGGATTATCTGACCCGTTATACCGAGACAAAGGCTATCCAGAGAGGTACAGCAGCAGAGGTGGCAACATTTTTCATCGAGAACATTGTACTGAGGCATGGTGCACCATCCGTCGTGATCACAGACAGAGGAGCCGCATTTATGGCAGCTCTTTTGGATCACGTCCTCATGCTGAGTGGAACAGCGCATCGTAAGACCACCGCCTACCACCCACAAACGAACGGGCTGACAGAGCGTCTAAACAAAACCATTGAAGACATGCTTTCGATGTACGTAGACGTTGAACACAAAAATTGGGATGAAATCTTGCCGTACATAACGTTTGCGTACAATACGGCAAAGCAAGAAACGACGCGCCTGACCCCGTTCAGCCTCGTTCATGGACGAGAAGTACGAACTATGTTAGATGCGATGCTACCGCACGAAGGTGACGGCATCGACCCATACGCCAACACGTTTACGGAACGCGCGGAGGAAGCTAGGCAACTTGCACGTTTACGGATCCGCCAACAACAAGAGTACGATGCAGGCCGCTACAATGCTCACCGCAGAACAGTCGTCTACCAAACTGGCGACAAAGTATGGGTTTGGACACCCGTACGGAAACGAGGACTTTCTGAAAAGCTTTTAAGAAGATACTTTGGGCCTTACCGAGTGCTGCGACAACTGAGTGAGGTTACTTACGAAGTTGTTCCCGACAGTTCGTGTAGTACCAATCGTCGCCAGCACCATCCAGAACTCGTTCACGTAGTGCGCATGAAGCCTTACGTCAGCGAGTGATTGCGTGAGACTTTTCTTTAAAAAAAAACTGCATTATTGACTTCGCATCGGGTCGATGCTCTTTGATAGGGAGGCAAATGACCCGTGTCTGCGTGTGAACGACAACGATGATGTGGGGATTTAGCAGACACCAAGTAGTGGGCCTCTGGCTTGACTCAACAACAAAGAAGATCTTGTGGCTCAGCTGTTGAGAACACGCTGCTTTCGCTGCCTCAAGGCGTACTTGTACTTTGTTCGCGTTGTACTGCGACAATATAAGCGGTGGAGCGCGCGTTCGGAATACAGTCAGGGGCGTCTTCGCAGTCCTCTTCCCCGTACTCCTCTCCCTCGATCGAGGGCGTTGCGTATATAAGCGGCGGAGCGCGCGTTCGGAATTCAGTCAATGGCGCCTCTTTTCCGTCCAATACAATTACGGCACCAAGCAATAAGCACACTTCAACTTTATACCCCTTGCCTGCTCTTCTCCTTCATTCAATAATGATAAGAATGATAAAGACGAAATAACATTTAATCGGGTGCACGTTAAAGAACCCCAGGTGGTCCAAATTTCCGAAGCCCTCCACTACGGCGTCTCTCGCAATGATAAAATGGTTTTGGGAAGTTAACCCCAAATATCAATCAATCAAATAACATTTAATCAATCCCAAACCATACCCAATGACGCAGCATTCACGTGATACCCCGACCACTTTACTCAAGTTCCCCCCGTGGGAAGATGCGGACGCCATCTTTTTTTTTTTCTGCTTCGCCAACGGAATAGGAATTGACGTTAAGTTTCTGATTCTCGGCAGATATCACACAGGAGAACTTCAAACAAATGAAACAAAGATGAAGAATTATGCGAGGAATTAGTGCATGCACGTGCCTCGTTTCGTCTTCATCAGATTACTGCGTCGTTCCGCTGCGCGATCTAGGAACCGACTAGCCCAACTGGATACGCTGATCATTTGCAAAAAACGGCTGTAATGTATCTTCGCCTGTATATATGTTTTTTTTTTTGCGAAATAATGTTGCAACAGAGGAAAACTCTACAAACAAGAACTTAACATAACTTGGCAGCGTTGAATATAACACTACTGCTATCGAACCTTTCGAGACCATTGAAACCGATGGAAACATTAGGTAATCTTGGAGCATTACGCTCACTTGGAAAGCGAACAGTCTCACTTACCAGAAAATCGTATAGCCAAGTTGACAAACTAGCATGCGATTTTTAATAATAAGTTTTATTTGCACAGCAGTTTGAACCTTAGGGTGACGTGTGAGGCTAGACAAAGTGAATTCACGTATGCGCAAGCGCACGCTGGTCCGAGCTAGCAAACGCACGCGCGTATGGGAATTTCCCTTCTATCTAGCCTCGCAGGTCGCCCGAAAATTCACAATGGTGTGCAAAAAATTATTATTATAAAATACCGACCCACTAACTCATCGCTGATTCGTTGACAGTTATCATGCTTAATAGCTGAGTATGACAGCATTATCGAGTAGCCAAGTGATTTGTCATGTTTCTGCGATCATAAAGCAGCAAAATTATGCACTTATTTGAAGACATTACCGGTTAAAACAAACTTCGTCATCATTATTAGTTTCAAGAACTGCGAAGAGCCACCGAAATGGAAACGCACCCATCCGCAGAAGATACCTTGTTGTTCAGCAACACATGGGATTTTCACACGCTTGAAAATCCCCATTTGCCTTATGGAGGGATGTTATTGTTATGTTTACAAACAACAATCACCTATGATTTGCAATCTATGCAGTCATTCTGGCGTGCCCGCGGTATCGTTTCGACGCGAAACCTAAAGAAATTTCAGTTGCTGATGTAAGACGATTCAAACGTTGCATCCACAAACATTTTTTTTCTGTTTACCACTGTGCAGCGCATGCGGCATTCCATTGTCATGCTCCAAAAGCCTCAAAGCGCTGCAAAAACACTTAGTAATCGTTTTGGTGAGTGCCCACCTGTATCTCGTGTTTTGGTCCGGTGACGATGACACTGTCCCGCGTATGGTGCAGCGCGGAGAAAAGGGTCTCGGAAGCCATGAGCTTCCACAGGTTTACCAGGTCATTGTGCTCTATCTGGATCATTTCGTTCAAGCACACGCCCAGGGAGCACGATTCCGAAAACCACTGCGCAATTGGAAGCGCGAATGCAGAACGCTTAAATGCGCTATCGCACCTAAAGATTATGCCTTATAGGTATACGCACACACGGCAGAGTGCGCAATTTTACGCTCAAAATGTTCGTGTCCAGCGGCGTCACGGCAACATCCAGAGTTATTTTCAGCATCTTCTCGATCAGTAAAAGCATACTGCTTACGTGGAGTACGCTGCGGAAGTTACGAGGGATGCAAACATTAAGCGTGGGCAGGGTTCGTCTTTCAGGGGGGGGGGGGGGGGGGGTCAGTGCCTCTTTTCTGTATTAAATCAATGCATGGGGCGAACTTTGCGCCCCCCCACCCTCTTAGGTGACTAGGTGGGAAGCGGTCACACCCTTGACACCCACCTCTCCTCATGCACATGCAATGGATGCAAAGTATGCAGCTGTCACTGGTAGCTTTAGTTATTTGACTTCATATCTCTCGGGAATCTCTATCAGCGACGTTTTCGGGCAATTTACACCTCGGATTATGAATAACATTGCTCACGGAGAACACATATTTTACGTTTCACAGTATAATTGCCGTAACTTATTAAATGAAGAAATTGGACCCTTTCACGTGCGTATACCTCAAAGCATGTGCGACCCACCATTAAGACTTCATCGGAATATATACTACCGCGGAGTCCAACAGAAAAACTTCTTTGTCACATATCAGGACGGACACAACTGCCTCAATAATTCTTCGTGCTGTTGTCAATGCGCTCGAACAAAAAGAGAAAGGGAACTTCTTCTTAGCGCGAGCGAGCGCTCAATGGGCCACAGAAAGAGCGTTACGCCAAGCGACCACGACACCATAAGACAACCGGCCCCCTAAAGCGGCACCCACTTAGAACGCCGCGGCGCAAGCTTCAATAAGGGCGGGGGAGAATAGTTACCCTGTTGTAGCCAGACCTCAGCAGTGGAATGATGGCGGCGTCGTCTTGTTCGGCCAGCCTGAAGAAAAAATGTGGAGAAAGAGTCGCCGTAACCTATCAGTTAAGGCGACTCTATGCAGTGTGTTCTTATAACACGCTCTGCAGTGGGTTCTTATAAGAACACACTGCATAGACGCGGGTCATTCCATGCCAGACGTCCCAGCCACTCGCGACCACCTTGAAAGGGCTCGAAACAAATTGTGCTCATTTATTGCAATAAAGAAAGTGAAGTGCTAGAATATTTAGGACAGAAAAATTTTTCCTCCTGCAGGAGCCTTTTCAATTTCGCATAATGTCGTCCGAGTGACGCTTGTCAGAACACTTATTCCGAGATTATCCTTTCTCGCTTGAATACCGAACTCGTTTTTTGAATACCGAACTCGGTGTTTGAGTAAGGAGTTTGAAGTTCCGTAATATAGGGAGTTTTCGAATAGCGTACGCTAAGTTAGCGGGCGCGTTGCGGGTGTAGTGTTTGCGTACGGGTGCCATATGAGTTTTCGAATCGCCTTTGACCCCGCAAACTCTGACATGCGATTGCTCACCGCAAAGGGGCTTTGTGAGACTTGTGGGCCGTACGCTATTTCGGATTTCTTGCGGGTGGTTCGCGTTACGCCGCATGCGCAGTGGCAGCGACCGCGCCGCAAGGGCTTGCGGTACGCTATTCCCTGTCCTTCCTCCTTCGTTTGTCCTCTTCCTCCTCTATTCGAAAACTCGCTAATATTTCTGCAGTTCTGTCACCTCAATAAATTTTGCGAAATTGTTCTGTGTTTTCATTTCTTTTGTAATATTGCTCATTGATTTGTGGGGTTTAACGTCCCAAATCCACCATATGATTATGAGAGACGCCGTAGTGGAGGGCTCCGAAAATTTCGACCACCTGGGGTTCTTTAACGTGCACCCAAATCTGAGCACACGGGCCTACAACATTTCCGCCTCCATCGGAAATGCAGCCGCCGCAGCAGAGATTCGATCCCGCGACCTGCGGGTCAGCAGCCGAGTACTTTAGCCACTAGACCACCACGGCGGGCCAAATAGGAAGGTTTGAAGACCAAATGGCGAAAATTTGCCGATGGGGGAACATTAAAAAATACTTTTTCCTTAAAACAAGAAACGGGATGACAAAACTTCCTCATAAGAAAAAACTTTCTTTGCTTTATATTGAGGTATGAAGGTAATCAAATTAGACCAGCTGTCCAGGTTGTTTGACACTGGCAAATATTGCGGACACGAGTAGATACCAATGCCACACGCCGATCAAGCCCGGTCGAGATAAAATTTCTCAGCAGTGATTGGATTCATTCTGCACCTTGCGTGAAGTAGCCAATCATGTCTAAGAAATCTTTTTGGATTACGCGTAATCACGATTAAAGGTGCTCGTGTTACACTAGCCTTTTTTTTTTTTTTTGCTACCACACTTCGCAATGTTTCGGCCTTCAGAGGATTGTACAATATAAATCAAGAAGGAGGTCTCTCATGAATGACAGTGAGCCAAGTTAACAAAAGTCTACACACATGCAGAACGAGAAAATAACCTGAGTTTAAACACGTGCCCTGCCTCACACCGAAAGCAGTTGGCAAAAGCTAGCCAAAGATTTGCGGGGAAGAAAAGTGAAAGTAGTTCTTACGCTTTCTTTACGACAGCGACGAGGCAAGAGAACTCGCAACCCTTGAAACTTCGCAGCATTCTGTAAGAGAAGTGGAGACAAATATAAGTTCCCCTAATTAAAGAATCACCACTTCGTAGGAGTAACAGGTGGGGGGGGGGGGGGGGAAGCATGGTTAAACTCCTTAGGTATTATGAAAGTATACGTGTGTGTGCGTGTGTCATCCTATACTGCAGTTGTCTTTACTAAGTTTACTTCGTCTTCAACGGCGTATCACCTGTGTCATTTTCCAAGACACGAACTATTTCTTCGACCTCAATATTTTATAATTCTTTTCACGTAGTTATGCGCATATCGCTTGCCTCAAGTGATAGATAACCAAAAAGCTGCCTCTTCTTTGAAACTCTGTTAACACGCGCAGATTCCTGCACTTCACTTGAGTAAGAATGCGGTGCATGCCTGTGGAGCCCCTAGATTATCGGGTAGCGACCGGCAAGAAAATGTATTATTTATGAAAACTGTTGCCAGGACATTGAGCACATATCACTAACAGCAAAGTGGCGGAACAACCATTAAGACATTAACGTCGCTGTAAAACAAAAGTAAATACATATGATTCCTATTGTGCCCCGTGTTCGTCTCCAAGCAAAAGGAATGTGCGTTTGAAAGAGAAAACTTGCAATTTTCGTTCTGTGTTCATTCGGTCGATATGGAACCCCGCCACCTCCTGTTACCAGCAGAGTTACAGCATTGCCCAGTGCTTAAACACGAACGCACATCGGGTGCCCCTTACCACTGCCCCAAGATAGCCGAGCTGGAATACAGCTATTGTGCATTCATTAACTCGCACGAACATTAGCGAAAGTGTTGAAGCAGTGAATTGAGGCGAAAGAATTTAATGGCTCATACTCGCGGCGTCCGGGCGGCCATTCTTCCGTGTCCGGGATCGGCGCCAGAGGTGACCTCTCCACTTCACACTCTCTCAGCAATCGCGTTATGGCACAGCGGTGCGCGTGGCAACGCGCCTTCACTCGTTGCACCATTCGAGTTAGCATAGTCAGTCGAACAGCCACAGGCTTTCGTCGAACATACTTTGAAAATTTGTTTGTTTTTTGTTTTTTGGCAGACCTCATAGGGGTAGGTTAATCGGAGGCAACGATTCCACTAGTAGTCACATACCCACCACACGGGCACACGCACACACACACACGCGCACACACACGCACACACACGCGCACACACACACGCACACACACACACACGCGCACACACACACGCACACACACACACACGCACGCAAACACACAGGCGCACGCGCACGGACACACGCACGCGCACACACGCACGCGCACACGCACGCACATACGCACGCGCACACGCACGCACATACGCACGCACACACGCACACACACACGCACGTGCACGCACATACCCACGCGCGCACGCACACGCACACACACACGTGCACACACACGCGCGCGCACGTGCACACACACGCACACACGCGGGCGCACACATGCACACACACTCACGCACGCACACACACGCACACACACAAGCACACACACACACACACAGAATGCGGTGACTGCTGCTACCTGTTTCCACAAACTTAGAAGCACCTCGTACCTCTTATATCCCCATAACGCT